>NW_028145519.1:0-300000 GCF_977016875.1 Pavona decussata | reverse complement strand
ATATTGATAACATTCGTGGTAAATAAAAAGCGAACGTCTTTATCATAGATTATCAGCCGATGTCTGAAAAGAAAAGTCAATATATCTATCTATCTATCCATCTATTGATCATGAATATTCAACAGATCAAAGCTATGTATCTAAATTTCAACTCACTAATGTTTAGTCTTTAAGAAAAGACGCATTTGAGTTGATCCGTGGGTTGGGGCAAAAAGTTTAAGTGATGCTTTGGGTTTCTACATTTTCAATAGGCCATTTCCGAAAGGCCGTGAGCTTCATTTTGAAAGCGATGCCAAGCGTAAAGCCTTTCATATGAAAATTAGTTAATTTGTTGGCATATGAATGGAAACTCATTTTTATAATGGGTTCAATAGAATGTACTCGGAAATGGCCTCTTGTGTGGGTTGATATGGCTAATTCGTCTTAGGACAAATATCACACATAATTTGAATGTTCGCAGCACGTATTTCTGACATCTAGATTAAAACTATCAATTTAATTTCAACTCACTATTGTTTAGAGTGTCAAAAAGACGTGCGTTCGAGACGTATTTTGATTTCTGCGTGGAACAGAAAGCACTTTCTGACGGTTTTTGCCATAGAACACGAAAAGACCTTTTGGTGAAAAGAACACAAAGACACAACTACCGACACTAACATGGTAAATTCAACGGCCATTACATTCATCATTATCTACATACTGGAAGCAGTATTTATCATCATTGGAAATTCGTTCACCATCTTTGTCTTCTGGAAACAGAGACTACATCAAAAGAAAACTTGTTTTCTTCTAATCAACCTGGCAGTCGCCGATTTTCTTGTAGGAATATCAGAACTCACTGGCTTATCGACCGGGAAGTTTGATAAAATGACCGCGGTTCGAGGAAAGCGAAAGAAGGCTAACATTCTTTTATCAGCACTTCCACAACTTGCATCAAGTACATCAGTGTTTTTTCTCGCTCTTGTTGCTCTTGAGCGGGTTTACTCGGTGCTATATCCGCATCGCCATCGTGTAACCAAAACCAGAAATTACATTTATGCCGCTGTTAGTGCCTGGGTGTTTGCATTATGCACCGCTGGACTATATTTATTACCGAAGTATTACAAAAAGGTTGAAAAGGGATATTTTACTCTCTCCATACACATTTGCCTATTTATTGCTCTGTCGGTTATTTGTGCAAGCTATATTAAGATACGTAATCGATTACGAAGCACATCAGCAGAAATAGCACCCCAAACCAGTCGATCTACTGAACGTAACTTACGACTTTCAAAAACAATGTTCAAAGTAATTGCTGTATCGCTAGTGTTTTGCCTGCCTGCTTTTGTTCTGTATACAGTAACAGAGTTCTGTGACAAGTGTTTCCCCCCGCCCGTCCTCTGGTTCGTGACTGTTCTTTATCTGGCAAATTCTATGGTCAACCCATTCGTGTACGCCTTTAGAATGCCGATATTTAAAGATTCTTTGAAGAAATTGTTGCGCGAACGACGGCAGAATCTCGCCGTACAACCTGCTCAAGCAGACAGAGTGGGTTTGAGGTTGGGAGGTACTTTCACTCCCCAAATGGAACGTAGAGACAACACCTCAACCACGACGACACACTCAAATACTGAGATCAATGTAGAAATTCAAGCAGTTGCCGACGATGGTTTTCAGCTGGAGGTTTTCAAGGTGAATGAAGGAGAGAACAGAAACCCAACCACAGGAAGCTTGTACCATGAGGCATAATGGATGTGAATATAACCACAAAACGGAACAATTGGACCCCTGTTTTGCGCTGATCGAATTCCATTTATTCAATCGTCTTTCAAACCGTAGTCGCAACCGTGCGAACGTGCAAGCCGGCTTGTCGCGCAGTTGTTAAATCCGGCTTGTTTCGATAAGTTTTAAAATATGCCAAGGCTGCAATCATTGACTGACACAACTGCTGAGCGGGATTCTGATTCTCATTGGTTTCCAACCGTTTCTCACGAATTAATCTACAAATAAGAGAACTTATCTTGCTTGATTCATCTGATTTCTTTTTAATTTGTTAGGGTATTTTCGAATTTCTCGATTTATGCAAACTAGGAGTTTTGCACTTAGCTGTGTTTTACGTTTTACCAGTTTAAAACAAATGCCTTAATTTAGTCGGCAACTAAGACGCACAATGTATGTTGGCAATCTTTTGCTCTGAAGAAGGATCTCAGGACAGACATGAGAAAGTCACGTACGTTTAATTTTTCTTGAGATTTTATCGAAAACTACAGGACTCCTACAAATCGATGCAAGCAGATTGGGCATCTTGAGAAAGATTTCAGGCCAAAATTCGATAACTTGATCGTTGGGTGACCCAAAACAAGGGACGTAGTTGGATAAACGGGCCATCGTAATAAACAAGCTAAACTTAAAAGATCGGCACGTCTTAACCGGCAAACATCGCCATAAGTGGCAAAATCAAAACAGCAACAGTAAAAAGAAATATATATGGCAAAATAAAAATCAAACAGCCAATAGTCTACGAGGCGCCGGAGACAGGATCCCTCATAACATCTAAGAGATGAACACATTAAAACTCACCACGAATGACATAAAAAGCACGCCATGATCCGCGTCTGACGTGTCTAACACATAGTCTTAGAAAAGACAAAAAAGATAATAATCCCTCCCCCAAAAAAAGAAAACCTCAGTTTTTAGTTGTCTTTGTGTTAACTGTGCAGAGCAGAAATGGTAAAGAGAACGTACACTGTTTGTCATATATTTTAATGGTTAACTCTGCTCCTTTCGCACACTGTTGAAAAGAGACAGACCTGTGAATGAGGCGTAAAAAAATTAGCAAAATGTTTCTTGGGGTTTTTATTTCTTGTATTGTTAGTTCGATGGTGTTTGACATAGTACTGGCTCATTTATATTATCCGGCTACAACTGCCAATATCACCTGTTTGATTTCACAGGTAATTTTATGATACAAAGGCAATATTTATCTTATAAAACATGTTCTCTGATGTGAACAAAGGAAAAAACAAGCTAATGTACGGGCTGCAATAATTAGTTCTCTTGGTATCAAATTACAGCCCCACTGCTATTTGTCACTTTAAGAAATTATGTAAATATTTGTAGGGCATCTATTTTCCCAACTGTGTTTGCAAAATACACAGCGGGAAAAACATTTTAGTCCTAGTTTACAAAACTAAGCAATCCTGTCGCGAAAGGTAAATAGAAAGCTGTTCCTTTTCGCGGGCTTGGCACGTCATCACTCACAAGTCGACGTGTAAGCCTAGATAAACAGTTCCAATGGCAACTTCTTTGACTTTTTTGTTGAGAGGCGCCTACGACATCTTACCAGGATCAAACGAAATTAACAATTTTACAAATTCTAGGATTCTTTGTTACAGTCTACTTTAAATTACCAATGACACAAAATTTACGAATTTAAACTAGTTGTCATTACCGCTTTTAAATAATGCTTTGGATTTTGCAAAATCTGTGAAAATTCGAAACTTTACAACTTTAACGATTTTTCGTTACCGCACTTTGCGAATTTGTTTCATCCTCTGTACGGCTGATTAGTGTCTTCTTTTCGATTTTCTTGTATCTTACTTTTCTTCTTGGTCCTCCCACTGATAACGCACTGTTTGTAAGAAAGAAATAGGACTAACTGATAAATTTTCTTAGATGTACTGTAAAATAAACAGATGTATGTTCTTTTGTTCTATAATCATTTCCATAAATTATCTTTCTTATAACTCTGAGCTACTACATAAGTTGTGAGTTCAGTTAAAAGCGATGTTAAAGAAAACCTATAGAGTGTTTTCATTCACGTGACTACCGGCCATCTTGGTATACTGAAACAAAAAAAAAGTACTAGCATAAAAATAGAGTTCAATTCCCCGAGGTTTAGTTTGGGACACCAATATGGCCGCCATTTCTTTGTTTTGGGACACGAACATGGCCGCCGTGACGTCATGTGAAAACACTCTATAGATCTGGATGCCCTAGTTTTATGACGCACGTCTTTGCCTCGCCTTCGTCAACCCCGAGCAGTGGATTAAGGCGATTCCGTACCACTCCTTTCCTGTGTTGCAGGACCGGCGCTAAATAACATCTGCGCATGTTGAACATGCCATGACACACAAAGAAGTGAGAACATGAATTTTATTGAAATAAATGTGATGGTATATTTCCAGCCTGGTAAATGAATGAGAATGATTTATTATTCTAGAAAGTGACACAGGCATACTCGGAAAAAAGAAATCCGAGTGCTCCTATCAGGAGTCGAACCTAAGACCTTCCGATAACTAGTTCGGATGCTCTACCACTGAGCTACAGGAGACTCGTGGGAGCTAAGGCCATTAAACTAGGTTCATGAGACAAATATCCTGCATACTGCATTTAAATCCTAGCAGAATGCAGGATATTTGTCTCATGAACCTAGTTTAATGGCCTTAGCTCCCACGAGTCTCTTGTAGCTCAGAACCTAAGACCTTCCGATTACTAGTTTGGATGCTCTACCACTGAGCTACAGGAGACTCGTGGGAGCTAAGGCCATTAAACTAGGTTCAAGGGACAAATATCCTGCATACCGCATTTAAATCCTAGCAGTACGCAGGATATTTGTCCCATGAACCTAATTTAATGGCCTTAGCTCCCACGAGTCTCCTGTAGCTCAGTGGTAGAGCATCGGAACTAGTAATCGGAAGGTCTTAGGTTCGACTCCTGATAGGAGCACTCGGATTTCTTTTTTCCGAGTATGCCTGTGCCACTTTCTAGAATAATACATCATTCTCATGAATTTTATTTTTGACAAAATGTGAACATTTTCTCCTTCTCCGTCGTAAACAATAATTGGGATTAAAGGAAATGCGATGTAATATTTTTTTTAAGCCTGGAAAGTAAATAAGAATGACGTATTATTCAGTAATATTGACAAAGGCAAATTCGGAAAAAGAAATTCCGAGTGCTCCTATCAATAGTGGAACCTAATACCTTCTGATTACTAGTACGGATGCTCTACCACTGAGCTACAGGAGACTCGTGGGAGCTGAGGCCATTAAACTAGGTTCATGGGAAAGACATTCTGCATACTGAATAATACATCATTGTCATGAATGATTGGGGTGCTTTTAATTTGATGAAATAGTTTGCTGGACGAGAAATGACGTGATTTACGAGAATTTTAAAACAATAGGTTGCTTACTACTGAAATGAATTTTTCAGCGCGCTGCCGTACGACGTGAAAATTTCGATTCATATAAACCACTTCATTCACGAATACGTTTGTGTTTATCTTTGTGTTGTGTATTGATTATTTTTTATTTACTTTTTTTTAAGGAATGGAAACCCTCAACTTTGCGCTGTTCTACTTGCGTAATTTGTAATCTAATAGAAATTCTATCCACCCATTACTGTACTGATTGAAATAACTTTTCTTACATAAGCTTTAGCAAAACAAATATGCTGATATTGATCAGATCCTAAAACGTTTTTAGGAGGCTACTTGATTTAGTGGTAGGTCTTCCACTTTGTAGTTGTGTTGTTTTTCTATTCGTGGAGGGGTTGGGGGGATCTCAGGAAACAAATAGCTTCTTTTTTTTTCTTTGTTTTCACGGCTTTCCTTAAGTATTATGTTATAGTTGCACAGATTTGCATCTGCATCACGTTATTCACAATGAGCTATTATTCTACAAGCCACCGTATAGAAAACGATGGCGGCTGTATATTTCACCGTAATACCTTGCCAGCCTAACACAGCCAATAGGCACGTAGAAAAGTACTAAGGTGCATTAGTACAGGTAGAACTTTGGACCATTTTTTGCAATGATCTGAAAGCCCTGTTTCTATCAAACGCAACTTTTCGCTCCAATTGATAAGTTGTTTTTTGCCTTGGATACAAATACCTTAAAGGATGGATAAATAATATTTAATTTGCATTTATATCAATAAACCCTCGCTAATAATATGAGATGATTAAGAATAGTGTTGTCTTCAATGGCATCAAAGACTACAAACAGTATTTTTTCTGTTATAGATATTTTTGGTAAATTAACTTTAGTTAACCAAGATAATAACCGCTGCGAAAATTCTTTTGTCGTATTGCAATAAAAACAATATATGTCCAGGGGATTCGATTTTTATTTTACAAAAAACACACAAAGGCGATTCAATCATTATAAATCCAAATAACTTTTCTTTTGTGAAAACAATATTATTGAATAATTTCTATTGAAGTTCCCCAAGTTTTGTGTCAAGAGTATTTGATCTACTTTCTTTTAGCAGACGGAACGGTTTGCTTTTTCCCGGAAAATTCCTTGTAGATCGTTTTTCATGTAATTTTTGGAACATTGGCTTCAGTGCTGTCTATTTTGATTTCAATAAAATCATTCAAAGGACGATGGATATGTTGTTGATTTTGTTTAATTACAAGTCTCCACTCGTTTGGGATAGATTTAACGATGCTAATTAAATTGAAATATTGAATGCGGGCAAAAATGGTATTTGTGAGATTTTGACACCTTCAAGAAATCTGCCATTATCTGAAATTAAGTCACCTTTTTTAACGACGTCATGGCGTAACTCTTGCAGCCTTTAACTCTGACCATGCATATAGACATTCTTTGCAAAAATCCGGCAGATTGATAGGGAGCTTACGACTGTCGAAATCGCAGTGTAAAGTGGATTTACCACCCACTTCACCTACAAATGTGTCAAGAATACTTTTCCATGGTCTAATATAATCGTCGCTTTACCGAGATATCTTCAGAATTGAACACAGCCACGAAAATTAAAATAAAAATCCAATGGTCGCATGGTTAATTATTGCCTGATATGATGGTAAGAATGACAACGTCGATATCTTGTCATGTAAAAGGTAAAATTAGTATCTTCACCGAGCGCTGTAAAGATCTTACATTTTGGTAACAGGAGAAATTCTAGCATTTCTTTGTATTTCTATATAATAAAATGGAACAACATTCAATTTTCGGCCCTTAGATCAAGAAAATAAAGTCACAAGTGCTTCATCTAATAAGCAAATGTTCTTACTGAGCAAGGGCAGTACAAAGGATAACTAAAGTCGATTAAATAATAAAAATAATTAAACATGTCATTATGGATAATGGAAGGAACACTACTAGTACTTTGAGGTATCTTACTGGAAGCTACTGTGGAATCTCCTTTGCCAATCACCATTTCTATAAAGTTAATGCAATTGCTTCTGAGAGGTATTTAATTGCGAAAGAATTTTACTTGTGCTAATCTGACTGCAGAGGAGAAATTTGGAAATTTTACCATACGATGGTCGGCTACGAGCGGTGATTGTTTGCAACGGAGGGTTGTTCTGTACAGCAGATTCAACTCAACTAAAATTGCGTGTCGTTTATCCTACAGAAGCGCGCGCCCAATAGAAATTTGTTCCTAGTAGCATCAATGTACATGAAAGGAGCAAGTGACAAATAACAAACATCTGCAAAAATATAAAGTTCTGTACCGATCACCATGTGGAAACCTATCGGCTTTTTGTATCATTCTCGATCATCAAGCTGCGAATACCACAGGTTTCTTTGTAAGACAGCAGAAAAAATTTGACATATTGTCGGTTGTTTCCCTTTCGAGATAAACCATCTTATTAAATTCTCAGCCTCAGATATTGCATTTCTAGAGTTCTGATTGGTTCACTAAATCTCGGTTATCAGCTCATATACCGTAGTTTGACCTTATATGGAAAACGAAAGCCCCAGGTGTCGCTAAGCTAATTTTTTTTTTCGGCGGGAAGCAAAAGTTTCTTCGGAAAAATGTAGAAAAAAAAAAAAAGGAAAAGAAAGAAATACCAAACAATGCCATCTCAGTATAACAACAATAAAAGCCACAAAGTTCGGTATGACACTATTTAATGGTACGTATCTCTGAAGTTTCCTTTAAAGTCTTCAGAATTGCAAGATTTTACGATTTTTTTGATCACATAACAACAACAATAACAACCGGTTACCTTCAAAAATTTCAGGATGGCTTGCAAATCCTGGCGGTAAGAGGTTAAAGCCAATCGAAGAAATTTCTCAGGAAGAGCTTCATGCCTGTCTTTATGTTTTTACGAATTTACGAGGACTTCAGATGGTTTATCTATGAAATCCGTACGAGCGGCGGCCATAATGTTCGTTTCCGTCGCTCGGCACCACTCAGCAAAATATTTGCACTAATGTGCACAGCTCTTACGCTTCTCAAATAAGCTTGAAGTTTAAAAACTTGCAATGAATGCTTGTCTCAGCGAGGTTGTACCTCGTACACTTGGACTTGCCTGAAGTGTTTTAAATCGTCCGCGAGGAATTCAATTCACAATGAAAAAACTGCCGTCCTTGCCCTGATCTCTTCCTTCGCTCGGCATCACGCAGCAGAACATTTGCTCAAATGTGCACAACTATTACGCTTCTCGCTGAGCTGGAACTTCAAAAGCACTTGAATGCTAGTCTCAGAAATGTTATAACTCGTGCATTTAAACGTTTCTTGAATTTTAGATGTCCGACTGTGTCCGATTTTCTTCGCTTTCGATTTTTCATTCAACTCCCGTTTGCAAAGCGCTTTGTGTGTCATGTGATCATTAGGTTTCGCGCGCTTTGGTCGGAGGTTGCCTCAACATCCGGTCGTTTAAATTTCAAAGAAATTTTTTCTTAAAATATAAAAATTCAGTAAACTTCAACAGCAATGTCCAAACGCAGAGAATTTAATAAAACAATTATTCCATTCGCGCTTGTTGGATATGAGATTAGTTATAGCCAACTCGGCGCTTCGCGCCTCGTTGGCTATTTACCATCTCATATCCAACGCGCGCTCATGGAATAATTGTTAAATATCCGCAAGAAGCATGGCTGAATAACGCCTGCGCATGTGCGGCTTGTCATGGCGTGCGCAGCCTGGGAATAACAACAGGTCGTATTAAAATGGCGGCGTTTTCCAAAATTTTCGAGTGGCCTCCAGTTTTTCGACAAAAAGAAGAGTTTGCCTGAAAACAGTAGATTAAAATTTTCATACTAGCCTCCCCGTTGATATCGTATCATTTACTGTTTGGTACAAAGGGGTTTAAAAGTTTGTGCAAGCTGTGAAAACATTGGACGAACACGAAAATTTTATCGCCAAATTTTATGTTACTCTTTACTGCTGTACGCTACGTGCTCTTTATTGCTCCTTAGAGCAGATACGCCGCCTAAAGAGTGGATTTGTTGGTCTCATGAAAAAAAAACCAAAAGCTGGAGAAGAATATCATGGTCGCCTGCGAAAGTTTGACGAAGCCATTGCACGGTTCGTCGGTGGGAATTTCAACTGCACTTTCTCAACACTCAAATGAACTTTCGAACAGAAATACGCCAAGGAGATTTTACCATCTGCTTGATCCGGTAGGGGCATATGTCCCTAATTACCAGCACGGAACCCGCTGGTGCAACAAGTGCGCCACGATCGCGGATACTGTTTTCTCGGACGAGCAAGACTACATTCCTCCTGCAAAGGTACGTACAAATACAATATTCTCTTGTTTGTATTTCATTTCAATTAAAAAAAAAAATACGTGAAATGTTCATGTAAAGTGGATTCGAGACGACTGAAAAATGCTGCTCAATGACACATGCATTTTCTTCCAAGGAAAGAAAAACAATGGGAAAAATCTATTTCTTTTCTGAGATACTCCAACCCCCCGCCCCCCACCTCCAACAAAAGAAAAAACAGCTGCAAAGTGGAAGACCAATTACTAAATCAAGTAACCTCCTAAAAACGTTTTAGGGTCTAATCAATATCTGCATATTTGTTGTACTAAAGCTTATGTAAGAAAAATTATTTCAACCAGGACAGTAAGGGTGGATAGAATTTCTATTAGACTACAAATTACACAAGTCCAACGACCCAAAGTTGAGGGTTTCTTTTTCATAAAAAAAAGTAAAAAAAAAATAATCAATACACATCGCAAAGATAAACACAAACGTATTCGTGAAAGAAATGCTTCATATAAGTGGAAATTTTCACATCGTACGGCAGCCTGCTGAAAAATTCAATTCAGTAGTAAGCTTATAAACGCCGACACGAAAAGATGCGTCCGTTTCGATTTAGAATTCTTGAAATTTAAAATTGAAGGCCTAATTCTCACCCTAAAGGCACTTTGTCCTTTTCTCATTTCGCCGACAGTATAGCACAAACAAAATTTCTCCCAGGAAGCAATGCACGGTTTTTGAATACAATAAAAAATCTCCGGCGCTAACTGTGTTTCAAAATTCTCGTAATTCACGTCATTTCTCGTCCAGCAAACTATTTCGTTAACTTATACGCATGCCAATCATTCACGAGAATGATGTATTATTCAGTAGTCCCATGAACCTAGTTTAATGGCCTTAGCTGCCATGAGTCTCCTTAGCTCAGTGGTAGAGCATCCGAACTAGTCAGGGATCGCAAGGTTTTAGGTTCGGCTCTTGATAACACTCGGAATTTCTTTTTGCGAGTTTGCCTGTGTCATTACTCAATAATTCATCATTCTCATTTGTTTACCAGGCTTAAAAAAATATTACATCGCACTACTTTTCATCCCAATTATTGTTTACGACGGAGAAGGAGAAAATATTAACATTCTGTCCAAAAATAAAATACATTTTCTCCCCTCTCTTCTCCATTGTGTTTTCAAACACGAAAACAAACTACAGATCAAATTCTGATTGTTATAATGACATGTCGCACATGCACAGACGTAATCAGCCCAGTCTTTGCAAGGCAGGTCCTGCAACGCAGAGGAGTGGTACAGAATCGCCCATATCCACTGCTCGGGTTGGTGAAAGGCGAGGCAAAGACTTGCGTTATAGAGCATGGATCTGGACGTGCATCCAGATCTATAGGTTTTCTATAACATCGCTTTCAACTGAACTCACAACTCATGTGGTAGTTGACAGTTTAAAGAACGATAATCTACAGAAATGATTATAGAACGAAAGAACATGCATCTGTTTATTTTACGACATACAATACATCGAAGTAAAGCCTGGTTCTCATATGCCGCCGAACTACCTGCGACACAGCCACCGGTACCGCCTGGGGTACTGTTCCGACATATGAGAACATACGCCGTCGGCAGCAACAACCATCGCAGGCCTTTGCCGCCGGCAAGCCTGCGAAGTTGACTTGAGTTCAACTTCGCAGGCAGGTCGGCGGTTCTTCCGGAACGCCGGCGAAAAAAACGTTTTATGTGAACGGAAACGGCGATCGTCGGCGATGTACCAGAGGCAAATATAGCCCACAATTCATTACGTCCATGATAAAAATCATCTACCAAACAAGAAGATAAACTCGAGAAGACAAATTAGCTATTCTGTTCACCTGAAGAAATATGTCGTGTAGCCTCAACGCAGCAAACAAAGTATGATACTGTCCGTGCTGGCTCCTTTCTCGAAGCATAGGGCGAACCTAAAACTTCCGCTTCCGTTTTTCTCGTTTTTCTTTACGCTTTCTTCGTAGGTATCTCCTTACAAGCAACAAAACCAGCGAAAACTAGACTGGCAACGAATTACCAGGGTTCTATTCATGTTTATTGAAGGAATGTCGAAAAGAGCGCCAAATAATAAAGTTTAAGCGCGCTTTTTTAAATTCACCGGTGGCACGTCCCAGGTACATCTGCGCAACCAATGCGATGTACCTGGGTCGAAAAATCACGTCAACCGGCCACTACAACGCAGGTCATCGCAGGTAGGTCGGCTGCATATGAGAACCAGGCTTAATACAACAAAGGGTACATCTAAGAAAATTTATCGGTTAGCCCTTTTTCCGTCTTAACAACAGTGCGTCGAAGCATGTATCAGTGTGACAACCAAGAAGAAATCGAAAATTGGACACCGACTGACCGTACAGAGGATGAAAAAAATGTTAAATTCGCATAATGAGGTAACGAAAAATCGTTGAATTTTTAAATTTTTATATTTTTACAGATTTTGTAAAATCCAAAACGCGGTAATGAAAACTAGTTTAAATTCGTAAATTTTGTCTAATTGGTAATTACCGGAAGACTGTAACGAAGAATCCTAGAATTTGTAAAATTATTAATTGTCTTTGATCCTGGAAAGGTGTCGTAGGCACCTTTCAACAAAAAAGTCAAAGAAGTTGCCATAGGAACTCTTTATCTTGGCTAACACGTCGACTTGTCGGTGATGATGAGCCAAGCTCGCGAAAAGGAACAGCTTTCTATTTACCTTTCGTGACAGGATTGTTTAGTTTTGTAAACTAGGACTGAAATGCTTTTCCTGCTGTGTATTTTGCAAATACAGATGCGCTATCAATATCAAATTAATTAAATTTCTTAAAATGACAAATAGCAGTGAGGCTGTAATTTGATATTACACCAACTAATTATTGCAGCCCGTACATTGGCTTGTTTATTTTCTTTTGCTCACATCAGAGTACACGTATTATAAGAAGAATATAAGCCTTGTATCACAAAATCACCTCTGTACTTGAACAGGTGACCTTGGCAGTTGCAACCGGATAATATGAGCCAGTACTTTGTAAAACACCATCGAACTAACACTACAAGAAACAAAGTACTGAGAGAAACATTTTTTTCTGAAGTTTTTTTTTTTTTTTACGCCTCATTCACAATATGTTTTTTGACTTTTCTAAGACTATGTGTTAGACACGTCAGACGCGGATCTTGACGTGCTTTTTATGTTATTCGTGGTGAGTTATAATGTGTTCTTGTCTTAAATTTTATTGGGGATGCTGTCTCCGGCGCCTCGTAGACTATTGGCTGATTGATTATTCTTTCGCCATTTATTTCTTTCTACTCTCGCTGTTCTTATTTTGGCATTTATGGCGATGTTTACCGGTTAAGACTTGTCGATCCTCTAAGTTTTGCTTGTTTACTACGATGGCCCTTCTCTTGTTTTGGATCATGCGAAGACCAAGTATCGAATTTTGATTCGTGCCCGCCCCATCGAGTTCAAATCTTTCACTCTCGCAAGATGCCCAAATCTGCTTGCATCAATTTATATGGTTTCATCTTCGTTGGTCCAGTATTTTTCGATAAAATCTCAAGAGCAATGTAACGTATGTCACTTTCGCATGTCTGTCCCGCATATTTTAAAACTTAAGGAAACAAGTCGGATTGCAGAACAGCGCGAGAAGAGCTAACGCGTTCGCACGGTCCGGACTACGGTTAGAAAGACTATTCAATAATGGAATCCCATCAGCGCAAAACAGAAGTCCAGGTGTTCCGTTTTGTGGTTATATTCACATCCATTCTTCCTCATGGTACAGGCTGCCTGTGGTTGGGTTGCTATTCTCTTCTTCATTTACCTCGAAAACCTCGAGCTAAAAACCATCGTCGGCAACTGCTTGAATTTCTACATTGATCTCAGTATTTGAGTGTCTCGGTAAGGTTGAGGTAATGTTTCTACGTTCCATTTGGAGAGTGAAAGTACTTTCCAACCTCAAGCCCACTCCGTCTGCCTGAGCAGGTTGTTTGGCAAGATTCTGCGGTCGTTTGCGCAAGAATTTCTTCAAAGCATCTTTAAATATCGGCATTCTAAAGGTGTACACGAATGGATTGACCATAGAATTTGCCAGATAAAGAACATTCACGAACCAGAGGACGGGCGGGGAAAAACACTGGTGACAGAACTCTGTCACAGTGTACACAACAAACGCAGGCAGCCAAAACACAAGCGATGCCCAAATTCCTATGAACATTGTTCTTGAAAATTGCAAGTTATGTTCAGTGGAGCGATTGGTTTGGTGTGCTATTTCAGGTGATGAGCTTCGTAATCGTTTTTGTATCTTAATATAGCTATAGCTTGCACAAATAACCAACAGAGCAATAAATAGGCAAATGTGCATGGAGAGAGTAACATATCTCTTTTCCACCTTCATGTAATACTTCGGCAATAAAGACAGTCCACCGGTGCATAAACCAAATACCCAGGCGATAACAGCGGCGTAAATGTAAACTCTCTTGTTTATTACACGATGGCGAAGCGGATATAGCACCGCGTAAACCCGCTCAAGAGCAGTAAGTGTTAGAAAAAACACCGATGTGCTTGATGCAAGTAGTGGAAGCCCTGAGAAAAATATTTTTGCCTTCTTTTTCTTTCCTAGAACGGCGCTCATTTTATCAAACTTCCCGGTCGATAAGCCAATGCGTTCTGATATTCCTACAAGCAAATCAGCGACTGCCAGGTTGATTAGAAGAAAACAAGGTCGCTTTTGATGTAGTCTCTGTTTCCAGAAGACAAAGATGGCGAACGAATTCCCAATGATGATAAATGCTGCCTCCAATACGTAGATGATAATGTATGTAATGGCCGTTGTTAGTCTCAGCATGTTAGTCTCAATAGTTGGAGCTTTGTGTTCTTTTCACCAAAAGGTCTTTTCGTGTTCTGTAGATTAATCGTCAGAAAGTTCCTTCTGTTCCTCACAGATATCAGAATATGTTTCGAGCGCACCTCAACCCAAGATTAACTTAAATACGTCATTTTTAAAGTCTAAACAATAGTGAGTTGAAATTTAGTTGATAGCTTTGATCTAGATGTCAGAAATACGTATTGTGAATATTAAAATTGTGTGTAATATTTGTCCTAAGACGAATTACTATTAATCAATTAAAATCAATATGACATGTGCAGTCATTTCAAACGAGGCACGATAGATATACTGCCTCGTTTTTAAAATGAAGCTCACGGCAACTCGGAAATAGCCTATGTAACTGATGGCGAAACCCAAAGCATCACCTAAAATTTTTGCCCCAGCCCATGATCAACTCAAATACGTCATTTTTGCAGACTAAACATAGGTGAGTTGAAATTTATATAAATAGATTTGATCTTCATGTCAGAAATACGTGTTGCGAATTTTCAATAAAACGATACATGTACTGCCTTTACTTTTCGGACATCGACTGATAGTCTATGATAAAAACGTTCGTTTTTCATTTGCTAATGGCATAAATATGTTAAAGGCTTTTTATTTGCCTAATATTGCACAATATAGCCATATTAATTGAAAACGGAGAAACGTAAAAAAGAGCGCCTAAAAGTTCTGCAAAATAAAATAATTTTAATACACCGTATTCACAAATGGCGGACACGCGCGGAAAAGACTGGCACTACGCATCAAAACGAGGCGTTTTAGGATAAACAAAAAAAATGTCCAGCGAATGTAAGCTTCTAGAGGGTCGATAAGTGCTGAGTTTCTAAAAATTGAGTTTTTTTGATCACTTAGTCCGAACGAGTTCAAGTTCTAGTGTTTATAATTTATTGGTTGGCTTCTTGTAGCAATCTCAAATGCAAACTAGACACTCACTGGAAAAGACTGAGTTACATTGCAATTGTTTGTTTCAAACCTTCGAGTTTAATGTCTACAGAAAATATGAAAAGTTGTTAGAAAGATCTTCACTCTAGCAGGAGCCACAAAGGTTTATTCAATGTATTTTTTGGAAAGGGAATTAAAACAGGTTTCGAAGGAATGAAAATGAATCTACAAACGGACGCAGTTCCAAAGAGGGTTGCGAGGTGATTACAACTCGGAAGTTCCGATCACAAAAAAGCGATTCCTACTATTGTGAACAGCTCTAATGCCTAAAAACGAAAACAAAAGGAGGTGGAGGGAAGCTACTGAAAGAAAAGTTTAACTTAGGAAGCAATATGTGAGCCAAGACTTAAATATTTCGGTGCATTTAGGCGCTTTTCCTCCGAAATAAAAAACATATCATGCATCGCAAGATTGGCCAAGATTCATGCAAGTCGTTGAAAATGTGGCAGTTACCAAAGTCAAGAGGAACTACTGGAAGTATGGTATGAATTTTAAGAAAACGATCCTGCAAGGAAATTCAGGAATGTCACTCTCAAATGCGTTAATTAATTTTAGTTAACCAAAATGAGAACAACTGCCAAAATTCTTTTTGTCGTATTGCAATAAAATATATATATATATGTTCAGGGGATTCGATTTCTGTTTTACAAAAGGCACACAAAGGCGATTCATTCATTTTAAATCCAAATAATTTTGTATTGAAATTCCCTAAGTTCTGTGTCAAAAGTATTTTTAAATGGTAATAGAGTATATTTTTTCCACTCTACCAAACGCCCGGAGTACTTGAGATCTATTTTCTTTTGAGCAGACGGAACAGTTTGCTTTTGCCGGCAAATTCCTTGTAGATTGTTTTTCATCAGTGCTGTCTACTTTGATTTGAATAAAATCATTCAAAGGACGATGGATATGTTGTTGATTTGTTTAATAAAAAGTCTCCACTCGTTTGGGATAGATTTAACGATGCTCATTAAATTGAAATATTGAATGGGAGAAAATGTTATTTGTGAGACTTTGACACCTTCAAGAAATCTGCCATTATCGGAAATTAAGTCGCCTATTTTAACGATGTCATAGTGTAATTCTTGTAGCGTTTAACTCCGACCATGCATCTAGACATTCTTTGTAAAAATCCGGCAGATTGATAGGGAGCTTACGACTGTCGAAATCACAGTGTAGAATGAATCTACCACCCAATTCACCTAAAAATGTGTCAAGAATACTTTTCCATGGTCTAATAAAATCGTCGCTATACTTTTTCAGAGAAATAATTCTTTGTAAGGAAATCATGGACTGGATGTCCAGCATCTTAAGCCACCATTATCAATGTCGTTAATAAGAGCAGAACGCTTGATCTTGCCATTGCCTTTCCAGATAAAACCATAGAGCAGTGTGTTAACTTTCTTTATCAAGTCGTTTGAGGCCAAGATTAAAGGGGCCTGAGACATAAATTTTGGAATTGCAAATGTCTTTACAATTTGAATTCTGCCGAGTAGTGTGAGACCCCTCCGTTTAACAATTATCCTGCGAAATCGCGTGGAATATGGCTAAAATCAGGCGATATTCCACAAGATTGAGCAGGATAATTGCTTTATTATTCAACCCATTGACAACAAAGCACAGCTTTATAGCAGAAAAGCTGGAGGCGATCTTTATTTGTTAAAAAAAGAAACTTGTAACATTTTCCCGAGGTTCGGCATGAATAAAAGCGGCAGCTTTGTTCAAATTTGAATGAAATCGAGAGCGTTTTGCATCAAATTAAAAAATTGAGAACTCGTCTACTACGCCAATCGCTCCGGCAAAATTTTCCACAAATTTGAAGCCTCAAAAGCTAAAAACAAGGGCATCTGACGGATTTGTTGTGTCAGCCGGACCGAGCTGAACAGACTGGAAAAGCTTTTCAACGATTTCTCGGGTGAGTGTTTCTTTGTTTACTACGCAAGCAATTTCACGATCTTTCCTCAGTGTTAATTTGACAAACGCATCTAGTGCGTTTGCAAGAACTCTGGATCGTTTATGAAACTAAATGGTTGGCTGTGATGCTTCTGAGAATAATTACTTTGTACTCCGTCTATCTTTTTGTCTGCCAGAAAGTTAAAATTTCTCGAGGCACTTCAGTGCGAGCTCGGATTTTCTCAGGTGGTTTTCTCCATCTCTTCAAGATCAGTCGAGATCTCTGTTTAACAGTTGCAACAAGTCTAAGGAAATACATGTACTGTTTGTAATTTCTGAGCCCTAATATACGGGACAATCCAAAAATCTGGCGAAAAATAAGCTTAAGCTTATATTAAACGTGTTTGCTGAACTGTAATTTGCCAGCTTATAAACAGAGAGGTAAGCAGTAAAAGTTTTTGCACTAACCACTACATTTCTTAACAGCGAACTTGGTTGTCTTTTTTGTGTTCAGCATAAAACAGCGTTATTAATAGTTTGGTGTTCTTGCGAGGTCGTTACTTTTTGAAAGCGCTCTGCCATTTTTCTCCCCGACGCACGAAAACTACGTATATCGCAGGATATCTGTTATGTGCCGACGACTTATATTGAGTTCCCCATGACCATATTTGGGCAGTGTCACAATGTGTTGAATAATAATTCCACATATTAGGGGTTTTGTGAGTATGGAATCAAAATTTAAATTTTTACGTCTTAAGGTGTGGTAGTCAAAATAAATCCCTAGTATTTTGATTGATATGCATACCTTATGTTGGAATTCTTCCCTCACCAATCTCTGAGAGCCGATTGCGAATAGTTCAGTTTTATTGTCATTTCCATGAAGGCCAGAATAATAGGAAAAGATCTTTAAAGACGCAAATAACCAAAAGTAGGAAATTTTATCCTTCACAAAACAGACAATCGTCGGCAAAAAGCGTTAGTTTTGTCTTGTTGCTATTGATTTTTATTCCTTGAATATTTTCGTCTTGCCTGGTGTAATCAGTAAGAATTTCCAAAGAAAGAATAAACAATAGTAGAGAAAGAGGATCACCCTGTCGAACCCCTCAATTCACGGTAAAGAAGCCAGTAGTAAAGCCGTTATTCGATACGCAGCTTGATAAATTTGTGTAGAAAGTCCGATTCCACTGCATGAAGTGCCCACCAAAATTAAATTTCTCTAATGCTTTTAGTAGGATTTTACGATTTAAAGAATCAAAAGCTTTCTCAAAATCGATCGCAACCAAGATACCGTTTCTATTATTCCTCTTTACAAATTCTAAAATGTCATCGATTTTTAATGTTAGAGTACTAGTATACACGGCATTCATGAAAAACAGGTTTTAGTTAGATTAGTTGTAGTCAGGTATTGAATTTTGTTTAGGATAGTTAGGTTATTTCTAATTTTTATACTCCTGATGGATTTTACCGTGTTTAAATAAAGATTTATTGATATTGATTGTTCTTACCGCATCGAATATAGGTCTTCCTGTGACAAATGCATTTTGGCTATGATGGATAAGATGTGGAAGAAATGGTTCCAGTCTCTAAGCTATTGCTTTTGATGCAATTTTAACGTCAACGTTAATTAGTGTAATCGGTCGCCAATATTTAAGAAATCTTTTGTCTTTATTCTTCTTTTCTGATAAACATTTTCCAATGATTGGCCAGAAAGCGAGATAAAATTCAACCGTAAGTCCGTCATTCCCTGGTGTTTTATTCTTCTGGAAAATTTTTATATTTAAAGTCGCTAAACATTCATCAATAGTAAGTTCTCTTTCCATTATTCGTTTTTCAATATTACTATTCACCTTACCGAGGAAAGAGTCAATCGAGTTTTCATAGAAATAATCATCTTTCGTGTCATACGTTGCGTTGACGAACGAAATTGAGGTCCAGCGATGATTTGCGCAGATTAAATTAGTTAATATTATCATGGCCATGTTATGTAGTGTTCGACAAATAACGAGCATGAATATTCAACGCACGTATTGCGGACAAATAGAAATAATTATTGAATTTCAACTCACGTTTTTCCATCTAACTTGGACTACAGTCTAATCAAAAGTACTTGAATATCTTTCAGTGGAACAGAAAGGACATTGTGTCGATTTCCGCAAAAGAATACAAAAAGACTCGTTGGGGAAAAAAGAACATAAAGTCATAAAGACAGAAGGAGCCATGCCTAACTCGACAGCCATTACCTTAATCACCATTTATGTGCTTTCCAAGACACAGCCGTGATCGTCATTGGAAATTCCTACACCATTTTTGTCTTCTGGACCCAGAAACTGTGTCACAGTCAAACATGTTTACTCCTGATAAACCTAGCGATCGCTGATTTGCTTTTGGGAATAGCAGAAACCGTAATCCTATCGAAGCGGACTGAATAAATGAAGGATGATACACGGTGAACTTTCTACCTACTAAAACATACCCAATTAGGCTTTTCATACGGAGAATATTTTTCTGCACTCCTTTTTTAAAACTCAATTTATAAAACCAAAACCACTCCACCATGATCTCCCTTAAAACACACAGTGAATCCTACCAAATCATTGTGAAATGCAGACAAGACGAAGCCTCCGTGCTCGTATGGCGGCCAGGTCTGAGCAAGCAACTCGAGTAAATATAATTTAAGCACCCACAGCTACATAAAAGAGGGCCATCTCTCGGATCGACCCAGGCGGAAACTTGCCGCTGGCATTGAACTGAAAGATCAACGCACCCTCTATACTTGCCTCCCACCACTTCTTACGACTAGCAAAGCTGCAGGGCCATATCTTCTCCCGGCTAGAATCCTTAAAGAAGCTGCCGTAGAACGTACTAGAACTAACTCCTATTTTAACTGCACTTTTCCAACTGTCCTATGACTCCGACCCCTTACCCGCTGACTGGAAAAAAGCTAACGTTGCCGCAATTTATAGGAACAGCCCGAAATCTGACCCAAAGAGTTACAGACCGGTTTCTCTGACCGCCTTTATTTTTCAAGGTTATGGAGCACATAATATGCAGTCATCTGCCTCGCCATCTTTCAGCGAAGTCCATCATAACTCTAACATGGTTTTCATTATGGCTTGTCTGGCGATACCCAGCTGATACCAGTTATTCACGAATGGGCTAAAGTTCTCAATATCCACGGTCAAGTCAATGTCATCGTTCTAGACTTCGCCAAGGCTTTTGACTCTGTACCCCATAGAGGTTGCTACTCAAAGCTCGTCATTATGGCATTCGTGGCAAGCTAAACGAGTGGTTGCGTGACTTTCTATCTGATCGTTGGCAACGCGTTGTGGTCAACGGGTGGTACTCCGACTGGTCAAATGTGTCATCAGGTGTCCCACAGGGTACCGTTCTTGGGCCGGTCCTGTTCCTCCTGTATGTAAACGACCTGCCCACAGGCATATCATCCGATGTTAGGTTGTTCGCTGACGATACAGTTTTATTCCGACAAATCTGTTGCCCCGACGATCAGCACCGCTTGCAGTATGATCTCCACCAACTGGAGCAGTGGACTGCTAAGTGGCAGATGAGATCCGCGCCTACTAAATGTTTTGTTCTCACGGTGACCCTGCGCACTAACTCATCGCATTTCAGCTACCGGTTGAGTGATACTTACCTCGAAGAGGTTAAGTTACAAGTATTTAGGCGTTTACATCACAAGCTCTCTCAGCTGGTCTCTACAATGCGAGGAAGTTAAAACAAAGGCAAATAAAATTTTGTGTGTTCTCCAGCGGAACCTTTCATCTTGCGGCAGGGCGGTCAAGTCGCGAGCCTATGATAGCCTGGTCCGTCCAATTGCGGAGTACGCAAGCATTGCTTGGTCACCACACACCGCCAAAGATATTTCTGCCATTGACTCTATCCAACGGAGAGCTGCCCGCTTTGTCCTTAATGATTACTCTCGCAACAGTAGCGTCTCTACTATGCTAGCAGACCTGAACTGGCAATCGCTGGAGAAACGCCGTATCATCAATGATTTCACGATGTTTCATAAGATCAATTCCAATTTTGCGAACATCTCTTTCCCAGCCGAAATTAAGCTAGGTTTTCAGTGGACTAGGAGGTCGCACGATTATAAATTAATGCCCCTGTCATCTTCAGTAAATGCATATAAATATTCGTTCTTCCCTAGAACAATCCCGGTCTGGAACGGTCTTCCTTCTTTCGTGATACATGCGTCATCTGTCAATCGTTCTAGCTAGTATTGTACTTAATTAATGTTATTTTATTACCTTTCTGTATATTGTACTTGTTTAGCTAGCCGCTGACCAGTCATGCCAGATTAGAGTACTAACGGCAATTACCACAATTAAAGAATAAAGATGTCGAAGTTCCTAGGTTTCGCACTATCTCACCGGAAGTAACTCATTCGACAGTGGAACCATTCCGGCGGAATCAACTGCCAAACCAACTGAGCCCAAGTTGCCATTACTATTATTCAGAGCATTTTCGAGAAAAAAAGATGCTTCTCTTCTCTCACGCATCACTCCGCAACAAATCTCCCAGACGTCCTTCCAGGAAAGTGCGCGCGTTTGGTTATCTGACCAAAAAGTTGGAGGGACGACGTTAGCTAAAACGGGCACCTCATGGCTCTACACACACCAAATGGCCGAGATATGTTCAGAATTGAACACAGCTACGAAAACTAGAAAAATATCCAATTGTTGCATGGTTGATTATTGTCTGATATGATGGTAAGAATGACAATATCGATATCTTGTCATGTGAAAGGTAAAATTAGTACCTTCACCGAGCGCTGTGAAGATATTACATTTCGGAAACAGGAGAAACGCTAGTATTTCTGTGGATATCTATATAATAAAATAAAACAACATTCAATTTTCTGCCATTGGATCAAGGAAATAAATTCCCCAGTGCTTCATCTAATAAGCAAATGTTCTAATAAGCAAGGGCAGTGCAAAGTATAACTAAAGTAGATTAAATAATAACTAATGATTAAGCATGTAATTATGGATAATGCAAGTAACACTACTAGTACATTGAGGTATCTTACTGGAAGCTACTGTGGAATCTCCTTTGCTAATCACCAATTGTATGAAGTTAATGCGATCGCTTCTGGGATGTAGTTGGTAACGAAATGATTTTACTTGTGGTAATTTGACTGCAGGGGAGAAATTTGGAAATTGTACTATACGATGGTCGGCTACGAGCGGTGATTGTTTGCAACGGAGGGTTGTTCCGTACAGCAGATTCAACTAAAATTGCGTATCGTTTATCCTACAGAAGCGCGCCCAATAGAGTGTTTTCATTCACGTGACTACCGGCCATATTGGTTTGCTGAGACAAAAGAAAGTATTTGCATAATAATAGAGTTCAATTCCCAGAGGTTTAGTTTGGGACACCAATATGGCCGCCATTTCTTTGTTTTGGGACACCAACATGGCCGCCGTGACGTCATGTGAAAACACTCTATAGAATTTTGTTCCTGAGTAGCATCAATGTTCATGAAAGGCACAGAAAATAATGCAAGTGACTAATAACAACCGATCACCATGTAGAAACATACCGGCTTTTTGTATCATTCCCGATCATCAAACTGCAAATACCACAGGTTTCTGGGTAAGACTGCAGAAAAAAGTTGACATATTATATTCTCGGTTGTTTCCCATTGGTAATAAATCATCATATCCGTAAGGCATGCCCTGCAATGCAGAGAAGGAATGGTACAGAATCGCCCCAATCCAATGCTCGGGTTTGAGATAGGCGAGGCAAAGACGTGCGTTATAGAACGAGGGCATCCAGATCTATGAGTTTTCTATAACATCGCTTTCAACTGAACTCACAACTCATGTGGTAGCTCAGTTAGAAGAAAGATAATCCACAGAAATAATTATGGAACGAAAGAACATACATCTGTTTATTTTACAACATACAATACATCGAAGTTATATAACAAACAGTGCATCTAAGAAAATTTATCAGTTAGTCCTTTTTCTTTCTTGTCAACAGTGCGCCGAAGCATGTATCAGTGGACAATCGAAAATCAGACACCAATCGGCCGCACAGAGGATGATAAAAAGAATGTCAAATTCGCAAAGAACGCTATAACAAAAAATCGTTAAATTTGTAAGTTTTCAAATTTTCACAGATTTTGTAAAATCCAAAGCATTCGTAAAACGCGGTAATAAAAACTAGTTTAAATTTGAAAATTTTATGTAACTGGTAATTTGCGGAGGACTGTAACGAAGAATCTTAGAATTTGTAATATTTTTAATTCCGTTTGATCCTGGAAAGATGTCGTTGGCGCCTTTCGACAAAAAAGTAATAGAAGTTGTTAATTGCCAAATGAATTTACCAATTTGGAATTCTTTATCTTGGCTTACACGTCGACTTGTGAGTGATGATGTGCCAAGCCCGCGAAAAGGAACAGCTTTCTATTTACCTTTCGTGACAGGATTGCCTAGTTTTGTAAACTAAGACTAAAATGTTTTCCCCGCTGTGTATTTTGCAAACACAATTGGCCCTATAAATATTAACATAATTTCTTAAAGTGACAAATACCCGTGAGGTTGTAATTTGATATTACACTTACTAATTATTGCAGCACGTACATTTCCTTGTTTATTTTCCTTTCTTCATATCAGAGTACATGTATTATAAGAAAAATATTGGCTTTGCATCACAAAATCACTCTGAACTTGAACAGGTGAGCTTGGCAGTTGAAGCCGGATAATATAAATGAGCCGGTAATTTGTCAAACACCATCGACCTAACACTACAAGAAACACTACGAGAACCATTTTGCTAAGTTTTTCTTTTACGCCTCAATTCACAGGTTTGTCTCTCTTCAACAGTATGCGAAAAGGACAGAGTAAACCATGTACCATTTCTGCTATGCAAAGTTAACACAAAAAGCAACAAGAAACAAAGAAACAACTGAAAAATTTACATTGTTTTTGTTTTGTTTTTTTTCCGGCGCCTCGTAGACTATTTGCTGTTTGATTTTTATTTCTTTCTACTGTTGCTGTTTTGATTTTTAGCATTTATTGCGATGCTTACCGGTTAAGACTTGTCGATCTTCTAAGAGTTTTGTTTGTTTATAACGATGGCCTTTTTATCCCCCTACATCTCTTGTTTTGGGTCATGCGAAGACCAACTATCGAATTTTGATTCGTGCCCGGCCCATCGAGTTTAATATTTCACTCTCGCAAGATGCCCAGACTGCTTGCATCAATTTGTACGGCCTCATTTTCGTTGGTCCAGTATTTTTCGATAAAATTTCAAGAAAATATTTAACGTATGTGACTCTCATGTCTGTCCTGAGGCCCTTCTTCAGAGCAAAACATTGCCAACATACATTGAGCTTCTGAGTTGCCGGTGAAATTAAGACATTTGTTTTAAACTGGTAAAAAACACAACACAGCTCAGTGCAAAACTCGTGGTTTGCACAAATCGAGATATTCGGAAATGCCCTAAAAAATTTAATCATATGAATCAAGCAAGATCAGTCTCTTTTGTAGATTCGCGAAGCACGGTTGGAAACCACTGATGAGAATCGGAATCCCGCTCAGCAACTGTGTCAGGCAATGATTGCAACCTTGGCATATTGTAAAACTTATAGAAGCAAGTCGGATTTCAGAACAGCGCGACAAGTGCTAGCACGTTCGCACGGTTCAGACTACGGATAGAAAGACGATTTAATAAATGGAATCCAATCAGCACAAAAAGGGGTCCAGGTGTTCCGTTTTGTGGTTATATTCACATCCATTATGCCTCATGGTACAAGCTGCCTGTGGTTGGATTGCTATTCTCTTCTTCATTTACCTTGAAAACCTCTAACAGAAAACCATCGTCGGCAACTGCTTGAATTTCTACATTGTTCTCAGTATTTGAGCGTCTCGGCAAGGTTGAGGCGTTGTTTCTTCGTTCCATTTGCGGAGTAAAAGTACCTGCCAAACTCCGACCCACTCCGTCTGCCTGAGCAGGTTGAACGGCAAGATTTTGGCGTGGTTTGCGCCAGAATTTCTTCAAAGCATTTTTAAATATCGGCATTCTAAAGGTGTACACGAATGGATTGACCATTGAATTTGCCAGATAAAGAACATTCACAAACCAGTGGACGGACGGGGAAAAACACTGGTGACAGAACTCTGTTACAGTGTACACAACAAAAGCAGGCAGCCAAAACACAAGCGATGCCCCAATTACTATGAACATTGTTCTTGAAAGTCGTAAGTTTTGTTCAGTGGATCGATTGGTTTGGGGTACTATTTCAGCTGATGTGCTTCGTAATCGATTTCGTATCTTAACATAGCTTGCACAAATAACTAACAGAGCAACAAATAGGCAAATGTGTATGGAGAGAGTAACATATCTCTTTTCCACCTTTTTGTAATACTTCATTAATACAGACAGTCCACCGGTGCATAACCTAAATACCCAGGCGATGACAGCGGCGAAAATGTACACTCTTGTGTTTATTACACGATGGCGAAGAGGATGTAGGACCGCGTGCACCCGTTCAAGAGCAACAAGAGCGAGAAAAATCACCGATGTGCTTGATGCAAATAGTGTAAGCCCTGAGAAAAAAATTGTTGGCTTATTTTTGTTTCCTGGAACGGCGGTCATTTTATCAAACTTCCCGAGCGATAAGCCAATGAGTTCCGATATTCCTACAAGCAAATCAGCGACTGCCAGGTTGATAAGAAGGAAACAAGTTCGCTTTTGATGGAGTCTCTGTTTCCAGAAGACAAAGATGGCGAACGAATTCCCAATGATGATAAATACTGCTTCCAGTATGTAGATAATGATGAATGTAATGGCCGTTGAATATACCATGTTAGTCTCAGTAGTTGGAGCTTTGTGTTCTTTTCACCAAAAGGTCTTTTCGCGTTCTGTAGTAAAAATCGTCAGAAGGTGCTTTCTGTTCCACGCAGACATCAAAATAAGTTTCGAGCGCACCTTTCCCCAAGATAAACTTAATTACGTCATTGTTGGCTAAACATGTAAATAGTTTTGATCTTCATGTCAGACATAAGCGTTTTGAATATTCAATTAATGGAAAGATATACTGCCTTATCTTTTCAAACATCGATTGATAATCTATGATAAAATCGTTCGCTTTTCATTTGCTAATGGCGCAAATTTTTTAATTGTTACGGGCTTTTAACTTCGCCTAATATTGCCCAACATAGCCATGTTTATTGAAAACGACGAAACGTAAAAAAAATGACATTCCACGCGATATCAGAATACGCTACGAGCGCACCTTTGCGAAAGATAAACTTAAAGACGTCTTTTTGACAGTCTAAACAATATTGAGTTGAAATTTAGAAAAGTAGCTTTGATCGTGAATATTCAAATTATGTTTGATATTTGTCCTAAGACGAATTACTATTAATTAATTAAAATTAATAGGACAGGTGCAGTCATTTCAAACGAGGCACGATTGATGTACTGCCTCGTTTCCTTCTACATCGACTGATAGTCGATATATTACACAACATAGCCATATCAACCCATACAAAGGCCATTTCCGAGTTGCTTTGAACCTCATTATTAAGACAAGTTTCCATTCATTTGCAAACAAAACTAACTTTCATATGACAGGCTTTACGCTTAGCCCCGCTTTCAAAATGAAGCTCACTGCAACTCGGAAATGGCCTATTGAAAACCCAAAGCATCACCTAAACTTTTTGCCTAACTCAAATACGTCATTTTTACAGACTAAAACATTAGTGAGTTGAAATTTAAATAAATAGGTTTGATCTTCATGTCATAAATACGAGTCTTGAATTTCAATAAATAGATAGAAATGCTAACTGTGACGATCCTCAAGCTTGAAAGACCGGGTAAACTCAACAAAACACCTTTAATAACAACTACGTGTCAGACATGGCTTACAACACGAAGGATGTATGCGAAGCTTACCTTTCTGAGCCCGCAATATAATAAGCCAGGGGAATAACAATAATCAACTGGGTACTTCATTAATATTGTCACATCCTCCCTCTTTTAAATCAGAAACTAAGCTGAGAATACACTAAGAAGGAAAACAACGTTTCTATAATAGTCTTTGAAGTTTGTTTGTTTGTTCTTTTTTTTTTTTTTTTTTTGTCTGTTTTTTTTTACTCAAACACTGTCCCGAAATCTTTGTGGTGCACGAAAGGTCCTACCGCTTCTGGTACACAACACAGGTGATGTTGGTGTCATATCAAAGGAAACGGTTGGAGAGGCCGAAGCTTGTTTAACAGGATGAGAGCAAACATATCCCTTCTCCAAAACTGTTGGCTGGATCTCTTTGGGAGGTGGAGACATTTGTGTTTCAACCTCCAGTGGTTGCGATTCCTTAGTCTTCACGAAGTGTCTCCTGTTTCTTCTGTAGACACCTCCTTGCAGGTCCACTTCATATGATCTAGGAGCTACTTGCTTGACTACCGTTGCCTTCTTCCACTGTTTCTCACAGTCAGTTGGTAATGGCTTCATGCGCACTGTGTTACCAGGTGGTAATTCAGGTAGCTCTCTTGTCCCTTTGTTGTAATAGCACTCTTGATTGGCCTTTCTTTCCTTCAATCTTTTTTCAGTTCCTTCTACAATCTTGGGTTGGAGCAATATTCCAGCTGTGGGTAGGAGTGTCTTTGTGCGTCTTCCAAACAACCTTTGAGCTGGTGAAACTCCAATACCGGTTGATGGCGTGTTGCGCCAATCGAGAGTGGCCAGATATGGATCCTGACCACTTGCCTTTGCCTTGGTAAGTAATCTCTTGGCTGACTTGACGGCATTTTCTATCTTCCCGTTGGACTGGGGATAATACGGGGATGACGTCTGGTGATCAAACTGCCAGGCTGCTGCAAATTCCTTGAAATCTCTGGATGCGAACTGTGGCCCGTTTTCGCTGTAAAGTGTATCTGGTATGCCATGGCGAGCGAACCGGTTCTTGAGGGACTTGATAACAGTACTTGCTTGAGTGTCAGGCAACTGGTTTAGCTCAAAATAATCTGACCAGTAGTCTACAATGATGAACCATTATTTCTTGTCGAAAGTGAAGAGGTCTGTTGCTTGTACACAATCTTCAAGTTGTACTTCTGCAAATGTAACAACATCCTTTAAAGCCTCTTGGGAGCTGACAGAACGAGTTTTTTGAAAATGCTCTCTTAAGGCTTGTGATCCGTCTGTACAGTAACCTCCCTCCCATAAACATACTGATCAAAACGCGTGCAGCCATGGACAATGCTGAGAAGCCCTTTTTCTATCTGTGCATGGTTCTTCTCAGTGTTCGATAATGCTCTTGAGGTGAAGGCTACAGGCTGGCCTTCCTGCATGATCGTAGCACCAAGGCCAGATTCTGAGGCGTCGCACTGTAGGGTGACTTCCTTTTTGTCATCAAAATACCTAAGGACAGGTTCCCTAGTGATCAACTGCTTTACTTGAGTTAACGCGTTCTCATGTTTGAGTTCCCAATGCCACTCCACATCTCTGTCTAGAAGACGTCTCAACGGTTCAGTCACATCCGAAAGGTTGGGAAGAAACTTGGCAAGATATGTGATCATGCCAAGCAGTCGTTGCAGAGACTGTTTCTCAGTAGGGGTAGGCATCTCCAAAATGGCCTTGACCTTGTTCGGATCTGGTTTTAAACCATCTGGGGTCAGCAAGTGCCCAATGTACGGTACGTCTTGCTTTCTCAACTGCAACTTCTCTGGGTTGAGCTTAATGTTCTTCTCACGGCATCTCTCGAGGAGTGCAATTAAATTCTTGTCATGATCTTCAACTGCACTTTCATAGGTATCACCTTCACCCACGCACAGAATGTCATCTACGATGTCTTCAATACCATTGAGATTCTGGAGACTTTCATGAATTCGTCGTTAGTACTCTTCTGGTGCTGTCTTGATACCAAACGGAAGGCGGAGCCAACGGTAACGACCGAATGGCGTATTGAAGGTCGTGAGATATGACGACTCGCTGTCTAACTGTACTTGCCAAAACCCGTTCTTGGCATCCAAAACAGAGAATACTCTGGCCTTGCTTAGCCTGGTCGCCACTTCTTCAATGGTTGGGAGTGGATAATGAGCTCTCTGGAGTGCCTAGTTTAAATCTTGTGGGTCAATACAGATTCTAAGCTTGTTTGGCTTGTTGACTAACACTAAACTGGACACCCACTTGGTAGGCTCTGTAACAGGCGTGATGATCTCTTCACCGACTAGTTTGTCTAGTTCTTCTTTCAAGCGGTCTCTCAGGGCTAACAACTGCTCGGACGGTTTGATCGACTTCTAGGTGGCACAGATCGACCTTCCATGCACCCAAGGCCTTCAAATACATCACTGTATTCATTTAGAATTCGCTCTTCTGTTAGAACACTATGGTTGGGCTGGCACTTGACTTTCACAGAGTTCACTGTTTCTGGGGTAGGAATGTCATTAACCATCACCTTAATGAAATTCAGTTCTTGACATGTCTCAGCACCCAACAGTGGTCCGACGTCATCGTCAACAATAAAGAAATCAACATCTTTGCTCACCTCACCTTTGGTACATCTGAGAGTAGACTTTTCAAGTGGAGACATAGTAGACCCATTGTACATCTTGAGTGTTGCTGATGTTCTTTTCAAATACAGATCCTGGGGATTTCCCATGATGCTTGAAAATTCTTTAAGGGGTAACAAGTTACAGGTTGCTCCACAATCAAGCTGAAAAATCACATCCTTGGAGTCATTTACTGTCACAGTTGTAAATAGCTTTCAATCAATTAACATCAATCGTGTATTCTTCAAGCGAACTTTGGTCAAAATCATCAACATAATGCACATTCTGATGAAAACCTGACCTGTCGTACAGCATCTTGCCTCCTCTGCACTTCACAGCAAAATTATTGTTCCGAGCACATTACGTACACTGATGGCCATGGGCAGGACATTTTGTCTTGTCTCGTACATGCCTCCTCCCACAAAACTTGCAATCGACGTGCTGCAAATCAACACTTACCGATTTCTTCTCTTCAAATTTCCTTCTGGGAAGGCTTTCTTCCATTTTTCCCACGGCATTGACTTCCTGAAGATTTTGTATCTGCTTCAGCTGATTCTGAGTTGCCTCTGCCGCTCTTGCAATTTCCAAAGCTTTGTCTAGTGTCAAATCCGAAACTCTCAACCGTCGCTCTCGCACGTGATTATCTGTGACTCCAAATACGATGCAGTCACGAATCAGAGAGTTTTTCAAATCTTGAAATTCATAATTGTCGGCCATATTTCTTAGGATTGTACCATACTTATCGATAGACTCGCCGCTCTCTTGGATTCGACAGAAAAACAGATATCTTTCATAGATTTTGTCCCAAAGCCGATCACAGTTAGAAAAGTTGCCACAAGAACTTGATCCTCCTTTCTGAAAATTCCAGTAGCCAGTTCGTAGTTTGTCCACTTTTGCTTAAATCGTTTCCAGTTCTGCGAAAAATTTCCTTTTGACAGCTGCAAAGGATCCGGTGGATTGACCAATCGGCGTCCCGCCATTTCTTACAACGTGGTTTCGATTAACGCAAAATATTCCACACACGAGGCTAAACTCCAGCTCTCGACTTCACTTCTCACACCAAGTGACGATCCTTAAGCTTGAAACACCGGGTAAACTCAACAAAACACCTTTAATAACAACTACGTGTCAGACATGGCTTACAACACGAAGGACGTATGCGAAGCGTCCCTTTCTGAGCCCGCAATATAAATAAGCCCGGGGAATAACAATAATCAACTGGGTATTTCATTAATATTGTCACACTGCCTTTACTATTCGGACATCAACTGATACTCTATGATAAAAAAGTTGGTTTTTTGATTTGCTAATGGCATAAATTTGTCCTTAATGATTACTCTCGCAACAGTAGCGTCTCTACTATGCTAGCAGACCTGAACTGGCAATCACTTGAGGAACGCCGTATCATCAATGTTTTGACGATGTTCTATAAGATCAATTCCAATTTTGCGAACATTTCTTTCCCAGCCGAAATTAAGCTAGGTTTTCAGTGGACTAGGAAGTCGCACGATTATAATTTTATGCCCCTGTCATCTTCAGTAAATGCATATTAATATTCTTTCTTCCCTAGAACAATCCCGGTCTGGAACAGTCTTCCTTCTTCCGTGATACATGCGTCATCTGTCAATCATCTCAAAGCTAGTATTGTACTTTTATTTTATTACCTTTCTGTATATTGTACTTGTTTAGCTAGCCGCTGACCAGCCATTGCCAGATTAGAGTACTAACGGCAATAACCACAATTAAAGATTAAAGATGTCGAAGTTCCTGGGTTTCGCACTATCTCACGGGAAGTAATTCATTCGACAGTGGAACCATTCCGGCGGAATCAACTCCCAAACCAACTGAGCCCTAGCTGCCATTACTCGGAGCATTTTCGAGAAAAAAGATACCTCTCTTCTCTCAGGCATCACTCACTACAAACCTCCCAGACGTCCTTCCCGGGAAAGTGCGCGCGTTTGGTTATCTGACTAAAACGTTAAAGGGACGACGTTAGGTAAAACGGGCACCTCATGGCTCTACACTGTGCACACACCAAATGGGAACACGAACACGAGATGTGTTCAGAATTGAACACAGCTACGAAAATAAAAAAAATCCAATTGTCGCATGGTTGATTATTTCTGATATGATGGTAAGAATGACAATATCGATATGTTGTCACAGTGAAAGGTAAAATAAGTATCTTCACCGAGCCCTGTGAAGATATTACATTGTGGAAACAGGAGAAACTCTAGTTTTTCTTTGGATATCTTTATAATAAAATGGAATAATTTTCTGCCATTGGATCAAGAAAATAAATTCCCCAGTGCTTCATCTAATAAGCAAATGTTCTTATAGGCAAGGGCAGTGCAAATTAACTAAACATGTCATTATGGATAATTTAAGAACACTACTACTGCGTTGAGGTATCTTACTGGAAGCTACTGTGGAATCTGCTTTGCCAATCAACAATTGTATGAAGTTAATGAGATTGCTTCAGGGAGGTTTTTGGTTACGAAAGGCGCGCCCAATAGAAATTTGTTCCTAGTAGCATCAATGTTCATGAAAGACGCAGAAAAAAATGCAAGTGACTAATAACAAACATCTGCAAAAATATAAGTTCTGTACCGATCACCATGTGGAAACATACCGGCTTTTTGTGTCATTCTCGATCATCAAACTGCAAATACAACAGGTTTCTGTGTAAGACTGCAGAAAAAAAGTTGACATATTCTCGGTTGTTTCCCTTTGGTAATAAATCATCATATCCGTAAGGCATGCCCTGCAACGCAGAGAAGGAGTGGTACAGAATAGCCCAAATCCACTGCTCGGGTTTGAAATAGGCGAGGCAAAGACGTGCGTTATAGAATGAGGGCATCCAGATCTATAGGTTTTCTATAACAACGCTTTCAACTGCGAACTCACAAATCATGTGGTAGCTCAGTTACAAGAAAGATAATCTACAGAAATGATTATGGAACGAAAGAATATACATCTGTTTATTTTACAACATACAATACATCGAAGTAATATAACAAACAGTGCTTCTAAGAAAATTTATCAGTTAGTCCTTTTTCTTTCTTGTCAACAGTGCGTCGAAGCATGTATCAGTGTGACAATCGAAAATCAGACGCCAATCGGCCGCACAGAAGATGAAAAAAAAGAATGTTAAATTCGCAAAGTACGGTAACAAAAAATCGTTAAATTTGTACGTTTTCAAATTTTCACAGATTTTGTAAAATCCAAAGCATTCGTAAAACGCGGTAATAAAACTAGTTTAAATTTGTAAATTTTATGTAATTGGTAATTTGCGGAAGACTGTAACGAAGAATCTTAGAATTTGTAAAATTTTTAATTCAGTTTGATCCTGGAAAGATGTCGTTGGCGCCTGTCAACAAAAAAGTAATAAAAGTTGTCAATTGCCAATTTACAAATGTGGAACTCTTTATCTTGGCTTACACGTCGACTTGTGAGTGAAGATGTGCCAAGCCCGCGAAAAGGAACAGCTTTCTATTTGCCTTTCGTACAGGATTGCTTAGTTTTGTAAACTAAGACTAAAATGTTTTCCCACTGTGTATTTTGCAAACACAATTGGCCCTATAAATATTAACATAATTTCTTAAAGTGACAAATACCCGTGAGGTTGTAATTTGATATTACACCTACTAATTATTGCAGCACGTACATTTTCTTGTTTATTTTCCTTTCTTCATATCAGAGTACATGTATTATAAGAAAAATATTGGCTTTGCATCGCAAAATCACTCTGAACTTGAACAGGTGAGCTTGGCAGTTGAAGCCGGATAATATAAATGAGCCGGTAATTTGTCAAACACCATCGACCTAACACTACAAGAAACACTACGAGAACCATTTTGCTAACTTTTTCTTTTACGCCTCAATTCACAAGTTTGTCTCTGTTCAACTGTATGCGAAAAGGACAGAGTAAACCACGTACCATTTCTGCTATGCAAAGTTAACACAAAATGCAACAAGAAACAAAGAAACAACTGAAAAATTTGCATCGGTTTTGTTTTGTTTTTTTTTTTTTCCGGCGCCTCGTAGACTATTTGCTGTTTGATTTTTATTTCTTTCTACTGTTGCTGTTTTGATTTTTAGCATTTATTGCGATGCTTACCGGTTAAGACTTGTCGATCTTCTAAGAGTTTTGTTTGTTTATTACGATGGCCTTTTTATCCCCCTACATCTCTTGTTTTGGGTCATGCGAAGACCAACTATCGAATTTTGATTCGTGCCCGGCCCATCGAGTTTAATATTTCACTCTCGCAAGATGCCCAGACTGCTTGCATCAATTTGTACGGCCTCATTTTCGTTGGTCCAGTATTTTTCGATAAAATTTCAAGAAAATATGTAACGTATGTGACTCTCATGTCTGTCCTGAGGCCCTTCTTCAGAGCAAAACATTGCCAACATACATTGGGCTTCCTAGTTGCCGGTGAAATTAAGACATTTGTTTTAAACTGGTAAAAAACAAAACACAGCTCAGTGCAAAACTCGTGGTTTGCACAAATCGAGATATTCGGAAATGCCCTAAAAAATTTAATCATATGAATCAAGCAAGATCAGTCTCTTTTGTAGATTCGCGAAGCACGGTTGGAAACCACTGATGAGAATCGGAATCCCGCTCAGCAACTGTGTCAGGCAATGATTGCAACCTTGGCATATTGTAAAACTTATAGAAGCAAGTCGGATTTCAGAACAGCGCGACAAGTGCTAGCACGTTCGCACGGTTCAGACTACGGATAGAAAGACGATTTAATAAATGGAATCCGATCAGCACAAAAAGGGGTCCAGGTGTTCCGTTTTGTGGTTATATTCACATCCATTATGCCTCATGGTACAAGCTGCCTGTGGTTGGATTGCTATTCTCTTCTTTATTTACCTTGAAAACCTCTAACAGAAAACCATCGTCGGCAACTGCTTGAATTTCTACATTGTTCTCAGTATTTGAGCGTCTCGGCAAGGTTGAGGCGTTGTTTCTTCGTTCCATTTGCGGAGTAAAAGTACCTGCCAAACTCCAACCCACTCCGTCTGCCTGAGCAGGTTGAACGGCAAGATTTTGGCGTGGTTTGCGCCAGAATTTCTTCAAAGCATTTTTAAATATCGGCATTCTAAAGGTGTACACGAATGGATTGACCATTGAATTTGCCAGATAAAGAACATTCACAAACCAGTGGACGGACGGGGAAAAACACTGGTGACAGAACTCTGTTACAGTGTACACAACAAAAGCAGGCAGCCAAACACAAGCGATGCCCCAATTACTATGAACATTGTTCTTGAAAGTCGTAAGTTTTGTTCAGTGGATCGATTGGTTTGGGGTACTATTTCAGCTGATGTGTTTCGTAATCGATTTCGTATCTTAACATAGCTTGCACAAATAACTAACAGAGCAACAAATAGGCAAATGTGTATGAAGAGAGTAACATATCTCTTTTCCACCTTTTTGTAATACTTCATTAATACAGACAGTCCACCGGTGCATAACCTAAATACCCAGGCGATGACAGCGGCGAAAATGTACACTCTTGTGTTTATTACACGATGGCGAAGAGGATGTAGGACCGCGTGAACCCGTTCAAGAGCAACAAGAGCGAGAAAAATCACCGATGTGCTTGATGCAAATAGTGTAAGCCCTGAGAAAAAAATTGTTGGCTTATTTTTGTTTCCTGGAACGGCGGTCATTTTATCAAACTTCCCGAGCGATAAGCCAATGAGTTCCGATATTCCTACAAGCAAATCAGCGACTGCCAGGTTGATAAGAAGGAAACAAGTTCGCTTTTGATGGAGTCTCTGTTTCCAGAAGACAAAGATGGCGAACGAATTCCCAATGATGATAAATACTGCTTCCAGTATGTAGATAATGATGAATGTAATGGCCGTTGAATATACCATGTTAGTCTCAGTAGTTGGAGCTTTGTGTTCTTTTCACCAAAAGGTCTTTTCGCGTTCTGTAGCAAAAATCGTCAGAAGGTGCTTTCTGTTCCACGCAGACATCAAAATAAGTTTCGAGCGCACCTTTGCCCCAGATAAACTTAATTACGTCATTTTTCCTGGCTAAACATGTAAATAGTTTTGATCTTCATGTCAGACATAAGCGTTTTGAATATTCAATTAATGGAAAGATATACTGCCTTATCTTTTCAACCATCGATTGATAATCTATGATAAAATCGTTCGCTTTTCATTTGCTAATGGCGCAAATTTTTTAATTGTTACGGGCTTTTAACTTCGCCTAATATTGCCCAACATAGCCATGTTTATTGAAAACGACGAAACGTAAAAAAAATGACATTCCACGCGATATCAGAATACGCTTCGAGCGCACCTTTGCGAAAGATAAACTTAAAGACGTCTTTTTGACAGTCTAAACAATATTGAGTTGAAATTTAGAAAAGTAGCTTTGATCGTGAATATTCAAATTATGTTTGATATTTGTCCTAAGACGAATTACTATTAATTAATTAAAATTAATAGGACAGGTGCAGTCATTTCAAACGAGGCACGATTGATGTACTGCCTCGTTTCCTTCTACATCGACTGATAGTCGATATATTACACAACATAGCCATATCAACCCATACAAAGGCCATTTCCGAGTTGCTTTGAACCTCATTATTAAGACAAGTTTCCATTCATTTGCAAACAAAACTAACTTTCATATGACAGGCTTTACGCTTAGCCCCGCTTTCAAAATGAAGCTCACTGCAACTCGGAAATGGCCTATTGAAAACCCAAAGCATCACCTAAACTTTTTGCCTAACTCAAATACGTCATTTTTACAGACTAAAACATTAGTGAGTTGAAATTTAAATAAATAGGTTTGATCTTCATGTCATAAATACGAGTCTTGAATTTCAATAAATAGATAGAAATGCTAACTGTGACGATCCTCAAGCTTGAAAGACCGGGTAAACTCAACAAAACACCTTTAATAACAACTACGTGTCAGACATGGCTTACAACACGAAGGATGTATGCGAAGCTTACCTTTCTGAGCCCGCAATATAATAAGCCCGGGGAATAACAATAATCAACTGGGTACTTCATTAATATTGTCACATCCTCCCTCTTTTAAATCAGAAACTAAGCTGAGAATACACTAAGAAGGAAAACAACGTTTCTATAATAGTCTTTGAAGTTTGTTTGTTTGTTCTTTTTTTTTTTTTTTTGTCTGTTTTTTTTTACTCAAACACTGTCCCGAAATCTTTGTGGTGCACGAAAGGTCCTACCGCTTCTGGTACACAACACAGGTGATGTTGGTGTCACATCAAAGGAAACGGTTGGAGAGGCCGAAGCTTGTTTAACAGGATGAGAGCAAACATATCCCTTCTCCAAAACTGTTGGCTGGATCTCTTTGGGAGGTGGAGACATTTGTGTTTCAACCTCCAGTGGTTGCAATTCCTTAGTCTTCACGAAGTGTCTCCTGTTTCTTCTGTAGACACCTCCTTGCAGGTCCACTTCATATGATCTAGGAGCTACTTGCTTGACTACCGTTGCCTTCTTCCACTGTTTCTCACAGTCAGTTGGTAATGGCTTCATGCGCACTGTGTTACCAAGTGGTAATTCAGGTAGCTCTCTTGTCTCTTTGTTGTAATAGCACTCTTGATTGGCCTTTCTTTCCTTCAATCTTTTTTCAGTTCCTTCTACAATCTTGGGTTGGAGCAATGTTCCAGCTGTGGGTAGGAGTGTCTTTGTGCGTCTTCCAAACAACCTTTGAGCTGGTGAAACTCCAATACCGGTTGATGGCGTGTTGCGCCAATCGAGAGTGGCCAGATATGGATCCTGACCACTTGCCTTTGCCTTGGTAAGTAATCTCTTGGCTGACTTGACGGCATTTTCTATCTTCCCGTTGGACTGGGGATAATACGGGGATGACGTCTGGTGATCAAACTGCCAGGCTGCTGCAAATTCCTTGAAATCTCTGGATGCGAACTGTGGCCCGTTTTCGCTGTAAAGTGTATCTGGTATGCCCTGGCGAGCGAACCGGTTCTTGAGGGACTTGATAACAGTACTTGCTTGAGTGTCAGGCAACTGGTTTAGCTCAAAATAATCTGACCAGTAGTCTACAATGATGAACCATTATTTCTTGTCGAAAGTGAGGAGGTCTGTTGCTTGTACACAATCTTCAAGTTGTACTTCTGCAAATGTAACAACATCCTTTAAAGCCTCTTGGGAGCTGACAGAACGAGTTTTTTGAAAATGCTCTCTTAAGGCTTGTGATCCGTCTGTACAGTAACCTCCCTCCCATAAACATACTGATCAAAACGCGTGCAGCCATGGACAATGCTGAGAAGCCCTTTTTCTATCTGTGCATGGTTCTTCTCAGTGTTCGATAATGCTCTTGAGGTGAAGGCTACAGGCTGGCCTTCCTGCATGATCGTAGCACCAAGGCCAGATTCTGAGGCGTCGCACTGTAGGGTGACTTCCTTTTTGTCATCAAAATACCTAAGGACAGGTTCCCTAGTGATCAACTGCTTTACTTGAGTTAACGCGTTCTCATGTTTGAGTTCCCAATGCCACTCCACATCTCTGTCTAGAAGACGTCTCAACGGTTCAGTCACATCCGAAAGGTTGGGAAGAAACTTGGCAAGATATGTGATCATGCCAAGCAGTCGTTGCAGAGACTGTTTCTCAGTAGGGGTAGGCATCTCCAAAATGGCCTTGACCTTGTTCGGATCTGGTTTTAAACCATCTGGGGTCAGCAAGTGCCCAATGTACGGTACGTCTTGCTTTCTCAACTGCAACTTCTCTGGGTTGAGCTTAATGTTCTTCTCACGGCATCTCTCGAGGAGTGCAATTAAATTCTTGTCATGATCTTCAACTGCACTTTCATAGGTATCACCTTCACCCACGCACAGAATGTCATCTACGATGTCTTCAATACCATTGAGATTCTGGAGACTTTCATGAATTCGTCGCTAGTACTCTTCTGGTGCTGTCTTGATACCAAACGGAAGGCGGAGCCAACGGTAACGACCGAATGGCGTATTGAAGGTCGTGAGATATGACGACTCGCTGTCTAACTGTACTTGCCAAAACCCGTTCTTGGCATCCAAAACAGAGAATACTCTGGCCTTGCTTAGCCTGGTCGCCACTTCTTCAATGGTTGGGAGTGGATAATGAGCTCTCTGGAGTGCCTAGTTTAAATCTTGTGGGTCAATACAGATTCTAAGCTTGTTTGGCTTGTTGACTAACACTAAACTGGACACCCACTTGGTAGGCTCTGTAACAGGCGTGATGATCTCTTCACCGACTAGTTTGTCTAGTTCTTCTTTCAAGCGGTCTCTCAGGGCTAACAACTGCTCGGACGGTTTGATCGACTTCTAGGTGGCACAGATCGACCTTCCATGCACCCAAGGCCTTCAAATACATCACTGTATTCATTTAGAATTCGCTCTTCTGTTAGAACACTATGGTTGGGCTGGCACTTGACTTTCACAGAGTTCACTGTTTCTGGGGTAGGAATGTCATTAACCATCACCTTAATGAAATTCAGTTCTTGACATGTCTCAGCACCCAACAGTGGTCCGACGTCATCGTCAACAATAAAGAAATCAACATCTTTGCTCACCTCACCTTTGGTACATCTGAGAGTAGACTTTTCAAGTGGAGACATAGTAGACCCATTGTACATCTTGAGTGTTGCTGATGTTCTTTTCAAATACAGATCCTGGGGATTTCCCATGATGCTTGAAAATTCTTTAAGGGGTAACAAGTTACAGGTTGCTCCACAATCAAGCTGAAAAATCACATCCTTGGAGTCATTTACTGTCACAGTTGTAAATAGCTTTCAATCAATTAACATCAATCGTGTATTCTTCAAGCGAACTTTGGTCAAAATCATCAACATAATGCACATTCTGATGAAAACCTGACCTGTCGTACAGCATCTTGCCTCCTCTGCACTTCACAGCAAAATTATTGTTCCGAGCACATTACGTACACTGATGGCCATGGGCAGGACATTTTGTCTTGTCTCGTACATGCCTCCTCCCACAAAACTTGCAATCGACGTGCTGCAAATCAACACTTACCGATTTCTTCTCTTCAAATTTCCTTCTGGGAAGGCTTTCTTCCATTTTTCCCACGGCATTGACTTCCTGAAGATTTTGTATCTGCTTCAGCTGATTCTGAGTTGCCTCTGCCGCTCTTGCAATTTCCAAAGCTTTGTCTAGTGTCAAATCCGAAACTCTCAACAGTCGCTCTCGCACGTGATTATCTGTGACTCCAAATACGATGCAGTCACGAATCAGAGAGTTTTTCAAATCTTGAAATTCATAATTGTCGGCCATATTTCTTAGGATTGTACCATACTTATCGATAGACTCGCCGCTCTCTTGGATTCGACAGAAAAACAGATATCTTTCATAGATTTTGTCCCAAAGCCGATCACAGTTAGAAAAGTTGCCACAAGAACTTGATCCTCCTTTCTGAAAATTCCAGTAGCCAGTTCGTAGTTTGTCCACTTTTGCTTAAATCGTTTCCAGTTCTGCGAAAAATTTCCTTTTGACAGCTGCAAAGGATCCGGTGGATTGACCAATCGGCGTCCCGCCATTTCTTACAACGTGGTTTCGATTAACGCAAAATATTCCACACACGAGGCTAAACTCCAGCTCTCGACTTCACTTCTCACACCAAGTGACGATCCTTAAGCTTGAAACACCGGGTAAACTCAACAAAACACCTTTAATAACAACTACGTGTCAGACATGGCTTACAACACGAAGGACGTATGCGAAGCGTCCCTTTCTGAGCCCGCAATATAAATAAGCCCGGGGAATAACAATAATCAACTGGGTATTTCATTAATATTGTCACACTGCCTTTACTATTCGGACATCAACTGATACTCTATGATAAAAAAGTTGGTTTTTTGATTTGCTAATGGCATAAATTTGTTATAGGATTTCATTTCCCTAATGTTGCACCACATAACCATATTAATTGAAAACGGCGAAACAAGAGCACCTAAAAGTTCCACAAAATCAAATAAGTTTTAAATTCAACACCATATTACTACATCAAATTATAAGAAATTCCTCTCTGCAACTGTTTATTTATTTATTTATATATATATATATATATATATATTTATTTATTTATTTATTTATTTATTTATTCATTTATTTATTATTTACAAGAACGTTCACAAGCGACGCCCTTGCATTTGCCTTTCGTAAAACGATTGCTTTTTATTAATTGAACAACACTGCAAAGACAGGTACAAAGAGCACATTGCATTAAAGAAACAGAAAGGTTGCAGCAATGCTACTGGAGCCTTGTTGGGTGCGTGCAGTAGAGAAGACCTGACATTTCACATCGTTCAATATATATGTTATAGTATCTCGAATACTATTTCCTAACATGATAAGAACCACTAACACTGTAATATTTGTATTATATATACTTCTTGTCACAACTAGCACTTTTAGATTTAAAAAAATATATTGAATCTTGTGAGAAGGTGAACCTCACAGCGTTAAAATTGCATTCCATTTAGTAAATGCTAAGCTGGTGAGTCAGGAGTATTATTGTTTTCTTCAGGGTTCTCTTACTTGATTAAAATAATTGGCCTTATTCTGTAAATTTTTCACAAGCAGTATGTTGACCCATGTAGGTCCTCATGTGTCTATTTGCCTTTCGTGATAGGATAATATTTGTTTAGTTGTGTAAACTAGGACTAGAATATTTTTTCTGCGGTACGTTTTGCAATCACAGTTAGGAAACTAAATGGACTATAAATCTTAACATAATTTCCTAAACTGACAAATAGACTAACCATAAGTGAGTTAAAAGTTAGATAAATAGCTTTGATCTTGCATTGCCAACAACATGGCGGCAATGCAACCCACCTATAGCAAGAACACATGGTTGATTATTTAACAATTGTTCGCCGACTTCGTCTCGGGGAACGTTCACCAACAGTTACTGAGCCTGAGGTGAATAATTGTTTTAGTATAATTACTCAGGTGATTATCAGAGAGAAACAACAACCGTCCGAAAAATGTCGATTTTGTTTGTTTGTTTCAAATTGTCACGCGTCAATGAACAGAGACGCACAGTCTGCTGATCCCATGTTTAATCATCTCTTGGTTCAATCGAAATCACAAGCAGAATGACGGTATTCTTTAACTGCCGCTTCATTGAGACGAAGCATTGGCTACTATGAATGAATGTTGGGTTTCTCCAACCCGTTTACCAAAACAGACGAAGATGAACCAGTCTGTTTGGTGTAAAACTCGAGGATCACAAGTTAGTGTTGGCGATGGACGTATACAAAACATGGACCCGGGTCCATGGACCATCCATGTGGACCCGGTCCATGGACCACCTCGTGGACCCGTTCCATGGACCACCCCTGAGGACTGGGTAACAAAAAGCAAATTGATGAGCATTTCAGTTTCAGTTCATGTAATAAATTGCATGTATTTAATAATGTATTTAATAATTATAATTTTATAAGTGAGTCAGCAAGTGGACCGACTACAAGTAATAATAAATTTACCCATGTTCAGGTTGAACGTAACGAATAATTACTGAACTTCAGCGACTACATACATTATTGTTTACAGACTCCTATTCTCATGATCTTCTCGCGCAGAGTTCTAGTTTTAGTTCAATAGGATAGGGTTTTTCCCAAAGAGGTTGGTTATGCAGAGTTGGCCCTCCACCCGATATCTCGAAATGTAAACACTGCTCTTCGTGAGCACCTTTTACAACAGATCATAAACGAAACCAACCTTTTATCTTGTTCCTACTTCATGTGGTGGCACATGTTTGTTTATATTCCACTAGGCTTCTTTTTATCCGTATTTCTTGACTGCACAAGTAAAGTTTAGTTTAGTTTCGACAACGTATGACGCCAAAAGAATAGCAATGGTCTTCTGAATTCTGCATCCCGTAATAAAAATACTTGGGACTTGGCAGTCTTTCTCGTTCTGCTTGCGCCCGGACGATTTGTTTAACAAGTGTGATGAAGAGCGAAATCTGCCTCGTCAGTACTCACCAGAAATCAGACTCTACGATTGCAAAGAAAACTAAATATGGATTGCCTATAAAACTCAATGGTGGTAAAAGCATAAAATCTCAATTACATAGAAAGTAGAGGTGAATTACATATTGAATGCCATATTTAACCTGTATTTTATACACAGTCCGCAGTCCATCCTTTATTATATTGAAAGTAAAATATGCTTTCGAAAATTTAATAGCGGTGATCCATGGACCGGGTCCACAAGGTGGAGTGGTCCATGGACCCAGTCCCCAGGGGTGGTCCATGGACCGGGTCCACATGGGTGGTCCATGGACCTGGGTCCATGTTTTGTATACGTCCCCCATAATGTTAGCCACACCACACATACACTGGCACTCTCGTCAAGCCCAAATCATAATTTTTTGACAACTTTCATTAATTTGTAAATGCATGATATGCCCCCACCTCCCCCTCCCCCGCCCCCCTTGGGTCAGGGACATGGAAATTTGTACTTACCCGTAGTGATCCCCATTTCCTATTAAAAAATCCACTTCATGGGGGCAAGCTGGCTTGTTTTTAAACAATTATACCCGGAAATATGTAATAATGTTGGACTTCTCTTTATTAGCATAAGGTTTGCTTTTTCCACCATTGGAGTCTGAATTTTACCTTTGCACGTTTATCATGCAGACTGAATGATGTTCATGTTATTTGCAAACATCCTTATTTCAAATAATCCATTCCATTTAGTGTTTCACTACAGTTGTTTGAGTTTTGTAAAAAAAAAACTATTATAAAACAAAAGCAGTGTTTTAAGATATGAAATAAGCTCTCCGCCGCCCACCGCCCTCCCCACCCCTCTCTCTCTATAAATACCCCCATTGATGAGTCCTGAGCAGTACTTGGGCCGAAGGAAATTAGGCTTGACACTTTAAGTCCAAATAGTGGCCTGCATCTAATTTCTCCTCTCAATAATATTACTCCTTGAATAAACATTCAATTCATCAGAATGAAGGAAATGATCACAAAAAATAACATGCTTGGATTGATAAACAAATTCTCTCAATTCTAGTTGCAAAATAAATATGAAGAGGATGGTATTGAGAATGTACATGTTGAAATTAGAAATTAAAGGGTTTTACTTACCCCGCTCTTTCCGAGATGACTTAAATTTAGGAGCGTCTGCCAGGCTGAATCAGGGAGCCTTGTTGGAGCTTAAAGTAGAGAAGCACCCACTCTGGAACTTTCATGCTGGTAAGGATTTGATGGTTGGTTTCAGAGGAGAAAAGCTCTGATAAACCTCTTTTGGAACCTTTTGCCTCCATGACTGTAAATGTCAACAACATCTGAAATAATGCGAATGATGTGTTAATCAGTAAATGACACAGGCAAACGCGGAAAAAATCCGAGTGCTCCTGTCGAACCTAAGACCTTCCGATTAGTGTTCGGATGCTCTACCACCGAGCTCCAGGAGGAGACTCGTGGGAGCCAAGGCCATTAAACTAAGTTTATGGGACAAAAATCCTGCATGCTACAGTCGAATCTCCCTGTGCAACCACCCCTCGTAAGCGACCACCTCTCATTAGCGACAACTTTTCCAAAATACCAAAACGTTTTCAAGTCAAATCACTATAGTTGGAACCTCTCGTAGGCGACCACCTCTCGTAAGCGACCACTTTAAGACATGATTGTTTAAAATTTCCAATTGTTTTTAACCTCCCGTAGGCGACCACTTGACACACAATCTGCTGTATCTCTCACGGGTGGAAATTGAAAAATGTGTCGCTGTAACATATTGGCCACATCATTACAGCGAACGCCGTAAATCTCACAGTCGGAGCTACCGGAAGTGTTTCCCGATATAGCTCAGATTGAAACAGTTGATAAAATACACATGCACTATGCTGTACACTGAAATAAACTTTAATCAGATTGAATCCCTGGTAGGAGATTCCAGCGTGTTGAGCTGTCCTGCAGTGTGTAATGATTTAATACTTAATGTCAGTGCACGTTTTAAGCTAAAACTAAACTAACACGCGCGGCCTCTGAGAAGATAAAGTGCGTTGAACTGTCCTGCAGCAGTTTATTGTTAGCTCCAAACTTATCGATGCACAAGTGTGAGATTGTTTTGTAACCTACAGGCCTGCTGATGTTTTTAATGCTTGTAACCACGTACATCACAGGTTTTATAAAAGAGTTGTTAACTGTTTGCTTATCAGTCCGTTCCCTGAAAAATTTAGACAGCGCCATTACTATGGGTTCGATAAACACTGCCAAAACAGTTAGGTCTCCGCAATTACCAAATGCAAATTACCCGAAAGTTAGAGCGCCCGGTGGTCTGACCTCTGGTAAGCGACCACCTCCTGTAAGCGACTACATATCCTTGACATTATGGGTGGTCGCTTACGGGAGGTTCGACTGTAGTTCGGATACTCTGTCCCGAACTTCTTCTTTTTCAGCACCGCCTCCAAAAAAGAAGCTGTTTCCAAGCACACACGAGATAGATGCCTCGTACTTGTCGCACACATCTTTCAGAGGAACCATCACTTCTTTGCACTTCCTTAAAATGTTTCTTTTCTTCGTCGTCGATCCAAGATTTCGACCGTTCTTTGTGTCCTCTGTTGAACTGCTGCTGGAATTAAGCGACGGCGTTGAAGAAAAGCACGGCATGGATGAAACCGGTGCCGAAGAAGATGATGCGAGACTTCTCTCCATTTCCGCTTCTAGATCGAAAACCTTTTCCTTTAATGCCTCTATTTCAAGTTCCATGGACTTGATGAGAATTTTTCTCTCTTCTATTTCGGAGTTGAGCTGCGTTCTATGTTTAAACAGGCCTAATTCCGCAATCGTGTTCGCGAATTTTCACGCCACAATCGATCGCGAGAGAATCTTCTTCCTCTGACTACCAGTCCAGCATGATGGTGCTCACTAATCTTTGAAGAGGCTCCAAAGCAGACGATTTAATCAGACCATCAGGAGATATTGACCTTTGACGAAGAAGACCAGCGCACAGACCAAATGTAGAATTGTCAGAAACTGCAGAAGGTTGCCTGGCATAGCTTGCCGAATGAGATTTGGCGGGCTGCAGTTCCCGCGCTTCAACCCTTTGTATTTCGTCGGAAAATGTCGTTGAAAATAGCTCAGTCTTTACGAAGCTAGTCAGTAGGTCTCATACCACAGATCTCCTTGGACAGCACGTACCTCTGTTTATGTGGATTCAGGGACGTGCTTGAAACTCTTTGAAGAGACGAAACTTTGAAAGGAGGCACAGCCTCCGATGGTCGTTTCTCCATGAGTACGGCACAGCGAATGGATTATCTTAATTTTAAAGTCTCGCCAGAGTAAAATCTGATATTACCTTGATTTGTAAGAATTTAACTTTTCACAGGCACCTCACTCCGCAATCGCAGCGAAATAAATATTAATATATGTGTAACATGTGTATGCACTGCGGATAGAAGATTAAATAGAAGAAAAGGTTCTCGCAGTTATCTACGCAACCAAACTGTTACGAAAAACCTGAAAAAAAATACAGGCTTGAACAGAATTTGCACCCATGACCTCTGCGATGCCGGTGGGAGCTGGGAGCTGGTCATGTTCTGAGTTCATTATATACTGGTGGAGGATGAATGAATATGAATATATGTGTAACATGAGTAACATGTATATGCACTGCGGATGAAAGATTAAATAGAAGAAAAGGTTCTAGCAGTTATATACGCAACCAGACTGTTGCGAGAAAAACTTGAATTTTTTTCAGGTTTTTCGCAACAGTCCGATTGCGTATATAACTGCGAGAACCTTTTCTTCTCTTTGAAATAAATATTGTACATTTCTTTGGAACGTAAACAAACACCAAACCGCGCAATCACTGGAAACTAGTAACGGGCGTTCCCGCGTGCTCGAGGGCTACGTCTGCGTTACTCTGAAACTGCTGTAAATTTCTTCGCATTCCACGAAATGAACAAAGTAAGCTTAAATGAGTGTCTACTTTCCCTTGTAGATTTATGACAAATTTTACCCCTTCTTTTGATTCCAATACGATTCACTCCTAGGGTTAAAAAAAAACAATCCGATCGAAAGTTATTATTTATTTATTTATTTATTTATTTGTCTATCTGTTTGTTTGTTTGTTTGTTTGTTTGTTTATTTGTTTATTTGTGTATTTATTTATTTTTTCAGGACTGTCCGTAATTACGGTGTTTTATAATTGGGGTTATTACAGTAAAATAAAAGGACAACAGAAACTTTTTACGGGTTTCTAAATAAAGAATCGCGTTCAGTAGCGCGTTCCGCGTTGACTATGCAAATCCAGATCATTTTAGTATCCGACCGATCAATCAATTTAATTATCACCAACACCGTAGCTTAGACAGTCCTGTCGGAAGTGATAATTGATATCTGTCGCTTATCTTAGTTAACACAGCCCAGAAAAATCGTATAAGCCTCCCTGGAGATTTTTTTTTTTTTTTTTTTAGGCCTAAGCTGCTCATAGTGATATGGTGGTTCAGAGTTAGAAGAACGATAATCTACCAAAAAAATTGTTATAGAACGAAAAAATATACATCTGTTCATTTTACAACATATAGTACATCGAAGTTAGCCCTTTTTCTTTCGCATCAACAGTGCGTCGAAGCATGTATCAGTGTGACAACCAAGAAGAAATCCAAAATAAAACACCAATTGACCGTACAGACGATGAAAAAACATGTTAAATTCGCAAAGTGCGGTAACAAAAAATCGTTAAATTTGTAAATGTTCCAATTTTCACAGATTTTATAAAATCCGAAGCATGGCTGTTGTGATGTGAGATAATTTACATTACCAAGAGTGAAAAAAGTTAAAAATTCGTTAAAGGAGGTAACGAAAACTAGTTTAAATTAGTAAATTTTGTGTAATTGGTAATTTGCGGAAGGCCGTATAACGAAAATCGTAGAATTAGTAAAATTTTCAATTGCGTTTCATCCTGGACAGATGTCGTAGGCGCCTTTAATCAACAAAAAAGTGAGTGAAGTTGCCAATTTGGAACTGTTTATCTTGGCTTTCCCGTTGACTTGTGACTGATGCTGTGCCAAGCCCGCGGAAAGGAAAAGCTTTCTATTTGCCTTTCGAGACAGGATTGTTTAGTTTTGTAAACTAGGACTAAACGTTTTTAGTGCTGTGTATTTTGCAAAAACAGTTGGGAAAATAGATGCCCTATAAATATTGACATAATTTCTTAAAGGGACTTTTAGCAGTGAGGCTGTAATTTTATGTTACACTTACAAATTATTAGAGCCCGTAAATGGCTTGTTTTGTTCCTTTGTTCACATCAGATTATTATAAGAAAAATGTTGGCTTTGCGTCAATAAATCACCTATGAAGTTAAAAAGGAGAGCTGGGAAGTTGTAGCCGGGTGATAAAAATGAGCCAGCACTTTGTCAAACACCATCGAACTAACTACAAGAAACATTTTGCTTACGTTTTTTACACCTCGTTCACAGGTTTGTCTCTGTTCAACAGTATACGAAAACGACAGAGCAAACCATTAAAATATGCGGCAAACAGTGTACGTTCCCTGTACCATTTCTACTATACACAGTTAACACAAAAACAACAAAAAACAAAGTAACGAATGACATTTTTTTTTTTTAATATATATTTTTTTAAGTCTATGTCGGTTAGACACGTCAGACGCGGATCATGGCGTGCTTTTTATGGCACTCGTGGTGAGTTATTAGGTGTTCTTCTTTTACATTTTATGAAGCCGATCCTGTGTCGGATTTAAGAACAGCGCGACAAGTACTAGCACGTTCGCACGGTTCGGACTACGTTTGGAAAGACGATTTAATAAATGGAATCCGATCAGCGGAAAACAGGGGTCCAGTTGTTCCGTTTGGTGGTTATATTTTCATCCATTATGCTTCATGGTTCAAGCTTCCTGAGGTAGGATTGGTATTCTCTTCTTCATTACCTTGAAAATCTCCAGCTGGAAACCATCGTCGGCAACTGTTTGAATTTCTACATTAATCTCAGTATTTGAGTGCCTTGGCGTGGATGAAGTATTCGTTGTACGTTCTATTTGGGGAGTTAAAGTACCTCCCAACCTGAAACCCACTCCGTCTGCCTGAGCAAATTGTACGGCAAGATTCTGCCCTCGTTTGCGCAACAATTTCTTCAAAGAATCTTTGAATATCGGCATTCTAAAGGTGTGCAAGAATGGATTGACCATAGAATTTCCCAGATGAAGAACATTCACGAACCAGAGGACTACCGGGGAAAAACACTGGGGACAGAAATCTTTTACAGTGTACACAACAAAAGCAGGCAGCCAAAACACAAGCGATGCGGCGATTACTATAAACATTGTTCTTGAAAGTTGTAAGTTATGTTCAGTGGATCGATTGGTTTGAATTTCAGCTAATGTGCTTCGTAATCGATTACGTATCTTCATATAACTTGCACAAATAACCAACAGAGCAATAATTAGGAAAATGTGTATGGAAAGGGTAACATATCTCTTTTCCACCTTTTTGTAATACATCGATAGTAAAGACCTTCCAGCGGTGCATAACCCAAATACCCAGGCGATAACAGCGGCGTAAATGTAAACTTTTGTGTTTATTACACGATGGGGAAGCGGATATAGCACCGCGTAAACCCGCTCAAGAGCAATAAGAGCGAGGAAAAACACCGATGTGCTTGATGGAAAAAGTGGAAGCGCTGATAAAAAAACTTCTCGCCTTCTTTTCGTTTTCTAGAACGGCGGTCATTATATCAAACTTCCCGAGCGATAAGCCAATGATTTCCGATACTCCTACAAGCAAATCAGCGACTGCCAGGTTGATTAGAACAAAAAAAGTTCGCTTTTGATGGAGTCTCTGTTTCCAGAAGACAAAGATGGCGAACGAATTCCCAGTGATGATAAATACTGCTCCCAATACGTAGATAACGATGAATGTAATGGCCGTTGAATATAGCATGTTAGTCTCAGTAGTTGTCTCTTCGTGTTCTTTTCACCAAAAGGTCTTTTCGTGTTCTGTAGGAAAAATCGTCAGGTGTTTTCTGTTCCACGCAGACATCAAAATACGTTTCGAGCTCACCTCAGCCCATGATAAACTTTAATACGTCATTTTTACAGTCTAAACAATAGTGAGTTGAAATTTAGTTGAAAGCTTTGATCAAGATGTCAGAAATACGTGTTGTGAATATTCAATTATATAAACTAATTGCGATTTTGAGACGGCAATACCGCATTATATTGACGGCTTAATTGGGAGAAAATATATTCCGCATTGGGCGGAGTCGCGCAGTGACGGAGCCCAATACGGAATATATTTTCCACCATCGCCGTTAACGGCTCAAAATGTATATTCTTGCCACCTGCGAACGTATCCATGGTAACATTATTCACGCTCAAACAAATTTCGTCGCGGGGTATTTGGAATTTTGCTAGCAATTTCGTAATTTTTCCGTGTCTAAAATCATTTATTGAAACAGAAAAAAACGTGAACATTCAATGGAAGAGTTGCGAGGTCCCATATCGTTTCCCGGGTGGTGAATTGGGCGAAACACCAAATTTTGCGGTACTTTTTTCAAAGAGTTGTCTGAGAACATCGATGCCGAAACCGAAACAGGAGAGTCGCTGAATAAAGTTAGTGATCCGAAAACTAACGCAATTGAGTCCAGACTGAGTCGAGTAAGAAAAGAAGTAGTATTGTAATCTTAGACGACGAGGAGATTGAAGAGTTTCAGAGAAAGCATGCAGGTCGTGAACAACACTTTCAAAGGAACTGAATGTTCTACTTTGAACTCTTGCCAGATTAACATTAATTTCCCAAATGGGAGTGACTTTCCATTTCATTGCAAAGTTAAAGTGACATTGCCTCTGTTAATGCAAAAATGAATTTACAAGACTTTAGATTGAGACAAAAATGGAAACGCATGATTGTTTTGAAAGTTTGTTTTTAATCAACGCATAACCGCCATTTCAGATCTTAAAATTGCCGTTTTCTATTAAAATGAATTGAATTGAATTGAGTGTTGTATAAACATACCATTTGTAATGAGTATTTCCAGTGAAATGGGAAATTTGAAGAAAATTGTTGCAATCAGAGCACTGAAGTTCGTTTTCAATTAAATCAACTCTGAGAGTTTGGAAAGCCATTTGAATATAGCGACGCCAGTCACAGTGAGTTTTGACCAATTTAAGGCTAGCATTTTGAAAGAACCTTTCAAATTTGATGCGTACGTGAGCAACCCAGCTCAGTGTCGCAATTTCAATTACATTTTTGGAACCAATCACAGACCGCAAAATGGGACGGCAATACCGCGTGATATTGACGTCTCTCGCGTAAGACAAAACTGTAGGGGAATCGCTATACCGTGTGATATTTGTCCTAAGACGAATTAATATCAATTAATTAAAATTAATCTCACATGTGCAGTCATTTCAGCTGGATGATAGAGACTGGCCGTTGGGAACCCTGGGTCCTCAATGAATTAAATTCTCCATCAGTTACAAATCCTTCAAAAAAGAAAATAAATATACCTTTTAAATTTTCAGAAGCAATCGAAGTTTTTCAAACCTTAATTAGCCGACATTCACTGTAGATGCTATATTCATAAATGGCAATAAGTACACTTCTGGGAAATTTGAATCACCAAAGCCAGGAATGTGTTAGAATAACAAGACGGAACAAGACATCGTGGCTTTTATCCACACGAATTGAGAATGTGGATAAAATATTTTTTAAAAAGTGTGACAGCTTTTGACTCATAAAGAATTTTATAAATAATCATAACTACTGTACCAACCAAAAAGAATCATGCCAAGGTTCCCCACTGCAGCCTTCAACTCATCACGGAGTTCTCTCAGTTTTGCAACTTTGATGCTCTTGAATGGCAGCGCCCGTACAGGAATGGCATAAGGCTTCATGTCCCTGCGCTCATCTGCAATCATGAAGACCATCAGGTGTGTTGCAGCTTCCCTTCTCCTTGAAAAGACATCTTTGGTGTACTTTATTTATTATTATTATTATTATTATTATTATTATTATTATTATTATTATTATTATTATTATTATTATTATTATTATTATTTATTTTGCCCAAAATCAACATCTTTTACAATATTTCATTCATCACTGAAGAAGCAGCATTGAGCAGGAAGTCTCAGAAGCCTTTCTAGGCTTATCGAGGAGACCCCCCTTACTAACTGTTACTAATAACTCTGGCGATACATGTATATGAAATCATCTTAATCTACATTAAATTATAAATTCTTATAATAGGGCAAGGAACGAGCTACAACTAAAATATACTAATAACGTCAAAGAGATCAAGAGAAAAAAATCCTAATTAGCGAAGAGTAAAAAATACAAGAATTGTTTATATCTATATTTGATTTCTAAGGATAAAGTCTTTTATGTTTCGTTTAAAAGTTGACTGACATCTGGTTTTTTAAAGATCACTTGGCAAGTTCTTAAACATATCTACTCCCCTATAGCTTATACTAAATTTTCTTATATTTGTTTGGATTAAAGGCTTGTGTAATTTTTTGGTTGATCGTGTATTATAATTATGCACATCTTCATTAGTCCTGAAAATGTTCTTCAAAGAAGTGTTTTTTTTTTTTCCAACAACTTTGTAGTTTATTGTAACAAAACAAAACTGCTTTACAATAATTACAGTAGTTTAGATTACAAAACGTTACAATTGACAATTTACACTATTCTACAGTACTTGCGTTACAATAATTACTAGAAAAAGAAGTAGGTAATTGATTATTTATGAATTGTCTTGTTAATATGGCAATGGTGAAATAATTAATTTGATATACATTCAGTATCTGCAACTCATCAAATAATGGTTTCGAGCTATGATTGTATTGTTTGAAAATCATTATCCGTACAATTTTCTTTTGTAGTTTATATATCCTGTTTAGATGGGATGGGTATGCATTAGCCCAAACAATATTTCCATAATATATATGGATAGATTACAGCATAATAAATTGATTTCAGCAAAGATTTAGTTATATAATGCCTTGCCTTACATAATATTAATAATAAATGTACACCTGAACATCTTTCCTCAACTTTGAAAGTAATGATGGAATATTGCTTTTTTGATTGATTGGCCCCAGGGATCTGTTGATTATTTCTTGGCAACGTCCACTTATTTCAACATTTAAGGCCTTCAAGGTTTCATAGGCATTCACATCCCAAGCTAAGGCAAACAGATTACTTTCTGGGACATTGCTCTGCTTGCGTTTCTTATTATAAGTTTCAGTGGACTGTCGGAGGCCTACATCAAGAAACACAGAATCATCCTGAAGGGTGCCTATCAGCTGTCTGAGATCCTTAACTATTTCTGAAAAAGACTTTCTTCTGTTCAGGCCAATTCCTCTCACAAAATCCAATAATGCCATATACCGTTGGTGTTCAACTGGCCATCTCCCAGGTCAACATCTCCCGACCACTCATGCCGCATAGATTCCATCACTCCCGCTCTCATATCACGAGCATCGGCTTTGATCCACCATCGCCCATTCGGATTTCGTCGTTTGGCTGTTTTCAAAGCCTCAACCTGCAAATCAAGATAAGACCCCATGAGCCTCTGTTCCTTTTGCACATTTACCTCTTCTACATGTTTCACAAAGTCTACTGTGCTTTTTTAGAATTATTATGACTTGCCAAATTTTACTACACTTTTTGTTTTAAGTTATCTTGTATTATAGACTATTTTTCAATGTATGCACACTCCACGTTTACCTGGATATTTGTATCTCTTGTGAAGCTCTTTTGCTGAATCCTTCTCCGAAGCTGTCTTGCCGATAGGCCAGCAACATTGACTTTTGCCTTTGATGGATATAAAAAAAAAAATATTTACGCCACTTGATTATTGGCAGGGGATGTCTCAGTTACATATACATTACTATATTGAAAGCAATTGTAGAATAGTAATCATAAGGAACTCCTTAGACTACTCTCTTAAACTTAAAGCTCTCTACAGCCCAGTACTGCCCATTATGCTTCACATGCCTCTGTTGTTGTTTTGGTTTTCACTGGCGCGAGGCGTCTATTGTTTTCGAGTTCTATTCTCACGGTAAACAATCAAATCCTCTGAATTTTCAACATCAAGAAAATGGCCGCCGAGTGATCGCAGCACGCAACGCTTTAGGGCAGTACTGGGTCCTTAAACACTGTAATTGCGTGTACTAATTTTTGTGTACTAATTTGCACGCACAGAAAAGGTCTTGTGAAGTCAATTAAAAAGCTAATGCTAAGGAGTAAGATTACAGTTAACTAAAAAATAGTATTGATAGCCGTGAAAACAATGTAAAATGTGAAGCTCATTATAGCATTATTATTTGTTCCCACAAAATGCATCTACATACATGTACACGCACATATTAGTGGAGAGTCTAAATTAATCAGCGTTTTCCTGGTTCACACTCATCTGCTTTACATGTACATGTACGTAATTACCTTCATTGGATGTCTTTGAGTTTTTCCATGTTTGCCACTTCTTCTTAGTCTTGGTCACTGTGACTCCAGTATATAAAAAGGAAGATACAACTAACAAAACAAACTATCGCCCTATCAGTGTCCTCTCTACGGTGTCCAAGCTGTTTGAAAAGGTAACATTCGACCAATGGTATGAAGCCTTTTCTCCAGTTCTCACCAATAATATGTAGGGATTTCTCCGTGGCCACTCCTGCTGCACAGCCCTTATTAAAATGAGTGAGGATTGGAGAGAGGCACTAGATAAAAAGCACGATGTAGCCGTAGCTGCACTAGACCTCTCCAAAGCGTTTTACACGATCTGCCACAACCTATTGCTGGCTAAATTAAAGGCTTACGGTCTCGATGATTCGTCCCTTGGACTAGCTCGATCTTACCTGCGGGACCGTAAACAAAGAGTAAGCTGCAATGGGGTATACTCCGACTGGCTCCCAATCCAATGTGGAGTCCCCCACGGTAGTGTGCTAGGCCCTTTAATTTTTGACATTTTTATCAACGATATCAACTTGTTTGTAAAATCTGCATCTCTTTGCATTTACGCAGATGATACCACGGAATATGCACAAAATGAGAACCCAGCACTCTTACAACTTGCCGTGAATGAAGACACCGCTAATCTGAGCCGCTGGTTTCAGGAGAACTTTATGCGGATGAATTACACTAAAACAAAGGCAATGATAATGGGGAATTCTAATTTTGATTACAGCCTCAAAGTAAATGATGTACCAATCCTCGGAGTGTCCCTAGATCGAAACCTATGTTTCGAACCTCATATCAAAACAGTACTACAGAAAGTATACTGTAAAGTCGGTGCGCTACGTCGAATAAGGAAATTCATACCCACGGACATCTGTATACGATTATATAAAGCCTTTATTCTCCCACATCTTGCATACTGCAGCCCCATACACCTTGGTATCAACAAATCGCTGAAAACCAAATTAGAAGCTGCCAACCATTAAGCACTAAAATCACTTGCAAGCCGGCCCAGAATTTCGACGGAATATGAAGTGTTGCTCAAGACAGCTTCAATGCGCAGTCTAGAACAGAGAAGGCTTGAACAGCTGCTAGTCGTACTCTTTAAAAATCCTAAAGCTCAATGGCCCCAAGTACATATCCGACTTTTTTAATCATCGGGCCAACCCTTACAACTTAGGCCCGGTTCATACGTCGAACTTTTCATGAGCCGAACCTAATCATTTGGTTCGGCGCATGTAAAGATCGACGTATGAATCAGTTAGGATCGACAGATTTGTATTTGGGTCGACCCGCCGTTCTATTCGACTGCGCCAGTCGAATAGAACGGCAAAAGTTCGACTTCGATTCATACGTCGAACTTTACATGTGCCGAACCAAATGCATACGTTACGCATAAATTAAATAAATTATATCTATCCCAGATATCTGCGGGTTCCATCGACTTGGCATGCGCAAAGGACTTCATTCTGAAAAAGATGGCGGGAAAAGAGGAACGTGCTTGTTCTTCTTGTTTCGAAACAACTAAATAAACTTGTCTGAGATGCGAAAGATTAAAAAAAAAAAGAAACTATTGTTGATATATACACGCACTTCAAACCAACAGAAACTTTCCAATACAGGCTATATCAAAGGCGAAGCGTCAAGACTTCTCAGAACAAAATCTTCAAAAACAACATTTGAAGAAAACATTACTTTATTCAAACAGAGATTACGCTACAGAGGTTACCTCGATAACCTTATAGATAAAACTCTCTCAGAAGTCAATTTCAGCGAAAGAAATCGGCACTACAAAACAAACAAAAAAAGCGCAAAAACATTTTGCGGTTTGTTACGGAATATCGCCCTTCTGTGCCTAACCTAAAACCATTCAGATGAGTAAATGGCACTTGATAGAAAATCAGCCTCTGCTAAGAGAGATCTACAAAGACCCTTCCCTACTTTCGTACAGAAAGGGGAGATCTTTGAAAGACGTACTCGTAAGAGCAAATTAGTATTTAAGGTCATATTCTTCCTATCTCGACCAATAGTAGCCGTGTTTGGCCTGTCTTAATAATAATAATAATAATAATAATAATAATTTATTCACTTAATAAAGCGCCTTTAACATTAAAATGATCAAAAGCGCTTTACATGAATTTAAAAATTTTATATAAAAATATAATAACTATAAATAAATTATAAGAAATATCAATAAAAACTAATACTAAAATAAACTATTGACCACGCCCAATTCCATTTTACCAAACAAGCTTTTCCATGTCAGAACTCATCTTTCCCGCCATTTTGAATCTTGTTGAGAAAAACAACAGCCGCTGACCACGAAAATCTACTTTCTCACTTGAGCTTTAATTAAGTTCGACTTCAGTTAGGTTCGACGTCTGAATCAACTGCCGAACTTAATTATTTGGGTCGACCTTAATAGGTATTAGGTTCGGTTCATGTAAAGTTCGACGTATGAACCGGGCCTTAAGGGGATCTGGAAACAGATTACAGCAGTCTACATACAATACATTGTATAAACATAACTCATTCGCCTACATTACATCACATCTATGGAATACTCTACCAGCTACTGTCCAGTCCTCAGAAACCCTAAAATCCTTCAAACACCAAATATCTAAACTCAACCTGGTCGACAAAATTCGATCAGGATGTCGATGCAATCGCTGCATTTCTTGATCACATTGTAGTTCCTTAGAAATTTCACGAACCATCTGAGTCATTTTGTACTATTTTACCATTTTTACCATTTATGCATTTTTGATATCAATAAATATTCACATTGTGATTGTAATTTTTATATTGTATTGTATTTTTTTTTTTTTTAGTCGAGCATTTTTATCACGAGCCCCTGGCTCGGGAGATTGGGCGACCACTCCCTATGCCCCCAACTTTAAATAAATTGATTACATTGTGGAGTTTCTCTATATCCCGGGGAAGAACACTAGCTTGCTCAAGATCTACTTTGTCACTGGTGCTCAAGCCACTCCAAAGGGAAGAAAATTCTGGGCAAAGTGCTGCATCTTCACAAGAAACATCGTCATCCACACCTGTAATCAACTCGGCTAGAACCTCTGTCATGTTAACTGCTTGTGAAAGTAAATCTTCATTTGACACACCTGCTTTAACATGACTGGTTGCTGGGTCACCTGTAGATGACTTGTCATCTTCCTCCTCTGCTGTCGCACCATCATAGCTCCACATTGGGCCACGGAAAAGCCTATCGCACTTGTGACCGAAGTGGGCAAACGTTGTTTGCCACTCTGCATAATGGTAACTGGGATTTTCTTTGGCAAAAAATTCTAAATTGTGGCGTAGTAGTCCAAAAGGCATGCGATCCAGTGGTATTCTTGGGCCGTTGCCATCTGACCTCAATGTGCCAATGCTCTGCACCAGAAAATAAACTGTGTTGCCAATACCAGCAGCTTGGAGATGTTTGAATGAACAAGCAGCAAGTTTTACAAAGTCTGTGGGAACAAAGTTGCCATCGACTCCAATGTCGTAACAAAGGTACATACTTAACAGAAAGGAAAGAAATTGAACTCGTTGGAGGTTTGACATTTTCAAAAATCCATCTGTCATGACTTTAATTAGATCACCAGTTGCCATCTCTTTTTCACCATATGACGGACTGGTGGAAAATAGGAGGTAAACATGACGATATTCTTGCATCTGTATTATCTGACTTCTTTATTGGTGTGGAACTGACATTATTGTGCTTAGCAAGTTCCTGGCCTTCAAAGTAATCAATTATGTAGAATTCCTCAGCTTCATCTAAGATTTTAAATTGTGCACTGAGATGTCTTTGCACTTTGCGTCGACAAGCAGTACCTTCATTAGAACAAACAAATAAAAAAATTATGACCATTAGCAAAAGACAGTGGAACAGTATAGGGTATGAAGACGGATGTCAAACGTGAAGTGTTATTGTCAGTCCTGTCAAACTGTTTTGTAGTAGTAGGCAGCATAGCTGAGAAGTGATCATCGCAGTGAATTTTCCAATTTATGCAATTGGAAATTAGAAGCCTGAAAAAACATCAGGCTTCAACGGGATTCGAACCTGTGACCTCCGCGTTACCAATGCGATGCTCTACCAACTGAGCTATGAAGCCACACATTGGGAGTGAGGTAGCTTCATAGCTCAGTTGGTAGAGCATCGCACCGGTAACGCGGAGGTCACGGGTTCGAATCCTGTTGAAGCCTGGATTTTTTTGAGGCTTCTAATTTCCAATTGCATAAATTGGAAAAATTCACTGCGATGATCACTTCTCACTTTCATCTACATCCGCAGTTCATATATGAATCATTTCATATACTTTACATCATTTCACTCCTCTCACGGGAAAATGGGAACCCACAATTGACCTTGCTCCCAATGTGTGGCTTCATAGCTCAGTTGGTAGAGCATCGCACTGGTAACGCGGAGGTCACGGGTTCGAATCCCATTGAAGACTGAATTTTTTTCAGGCTTCTAATTTCCAATTGCATAAATTGGAAAATTCACTGCGATGATCACTTCTCACTTTCATCTACATCTGCAGTTCACATATGAGTCATTTCATATACTTTACATCATAGCTGAAGTAGTAGGCAGAAACTGCCAGCAAACCTTGCCTGCTGGAGAACTCCCAGTGGACTCCAAGTGTGAATTAAGCGGCAAATAATTGACTGTAGGTGGCAAATTTGCCAGCTGCCGGCACATTTTGACAGGGCTGTATTGTATAACACCATAGTGCAATAGCATGAAATACCAGTATAAAGCAATCAAAGGAAATTCCTACTCTAAAATGTGTCATCCTCGTTCCCAGAGCCTACGATCTTTTGGTCAGCGGTTGGATCGTAGGCCCTGGTAACAGCCGTTACCGGATGTCGTGAAAGGTCGCGCACGCTAAGTGTGATAAATTACCATTGCACTTGCTCAGTATTATTATTGCTCAGTACTCCTCAGTATTAGGAAGTAAAGACAAATGCGCAGAAGCGTAGCATTTTTCACCTTATAGCGCATCAGGTTTTCGACAGCCAATGTAAAAAAAGATATTTTTGGATGGACCCAGAGCCACTCGTTCATAATTTAAAAAAAAAACGTTGGGGCTCTGGGGACGAGAATGAAAATGTGTCAGATCAAGACTATTGGTCTACCATGCTGCCCACATAGCCTATGTGGGGGGGGGGGGAGATTCAGATTCCTCTTAGTTGTGATGTAATTCTTCAATGACGTGGGTACAGAGAATTAAAAATAAAATGAATCATACGAGTGATAACAGTACTTTTAAATAATTTCATATTTATCGGTAGCCGTAATTCATACATTAGACATTGAACATACCACTTCTTTGTAGAAGGCCAGAATACTCGGGAACAGCTGCTGCACAGAAATCCTGCTGCTGCATAGTATGGGATTGCCAAACATTTGGTCCGTCTCCTTGATGGTACAGGGCAATAAACTACACTAAAGCAGAGATCTCTTTTTCGTCCCAGCTTGCATTGTTTGTACATGTATTTGCGGATGTCTCCTAAAGAGTTGTTTCATATGTTAACTTACCAACTAAAAGGATTTATTAAGCATAATTTCGAGAAGATAAATACAAAAATGACTACACACCTCTTTGAAAGCATTGAATAAAAGTGATTTTCTCGGTGTACCAGAACGTCGTCTGGCACTTTTCTTTGGCGGTTTGTTGAGCGTGTTTCCACTTGGAGGACCCAAAGGCCGTTTTGAGTTCATGGCGAACAATTGGATGACATGAACACTAAAAACGAATAGCAGGAAAGCATTACATCATAATTACAGCAAACTGGAGTCTACAAGTTGTACTAATATCGTGATAAAACAAGTGCAGGAATCACACCATCGGCTCCCGCGAAATAGAGGAGAATATCTAACAAATTACGAAAAAGGCCAAACTACAAGGCCGATTTTCACATTTTCACCGTTAAAACGGCGGGGCCCGCCTGAGCCCGCCGAACTTTTCTTAAAGTTCAACTATCGAACTAAAGTTCTGCGCGAAAATAATCCACGATACTGATCACTGTTTGTCAAAACCCGGACAAACGCTTGTCCATGTCAAAAGCGTGTACTTGACAACCATTTTCAATATAGCAAGATTTCCATCGAGCAGTTTTAATACAAAAAGTGCTTACCTGAACTTAAAACCCGAACAATCACTAGCCCACATATAATATCATGTGAGCCGTGTCCAACACCGCCTGCTCCTAGGGGATGTCCTCCAATGTGATAACAGTCAGGTTTTAGAAATGCACTTTAAGTGATAGCACGTCCGCATGGCTCAGACTTTGGTAGACTGGAAAGATCCTTAACTAAATGGAATCCGACCAACGGAAAGGAGGATCCAGGTATTCCTCCTTATGGGTATATTCCCACCATTGTGCTTCATCTTACAAACTGCCTGTGGTTACGTTGATATTCTCTTCTTAATCTCCATGCTTGAAAAGCTCCAGCTGAAAACCATCGTCGGCAACAGCTTCAGTGATAGTATTTTAGTGCCTTGGCATGGTTGTCTTTTGTTGTTTGTACGCACCATTCGGGGAGTGAGAGTATCTCTAAAGCTCAAACCCACTCCGTCTGCCTGAGCAGGTTGCACGGCATGATTCTGCCGTCGTCTGCGCCAGAATTTCTTCAATGCTTCTTTAAATATTGGCATCATAAATATGTACACGAATGGAGTGACCATAGAATTTGCCAGATGAAGAGAATTAACAAACCAGTGGACAGGCGGGGAAACACGTTGCGGACAGAAATCTCTTACAGTGTACACAACAAAAGCAGGCAGCCAAAACAGTAGCGATGCGGTGATTACTATGAACATTGTTCTTGAAAGTCGTAAGTTATGTTCAGTGGATCAATTGTGTTGGAGTCCTATTTCAGCTGATATCCCCCGTAATCGATTACGTTTCTTAATATAACTTGCGCAAATAACCAAAAGAGCAATAAATAGGCAAATGTGTATGGAGAAAGTAACATATCTCCCTTCCATCTTTTTGTAATACATCGGTAATAAAGACAGTTTAGCTGTGGATAACCCAACTAACCAAATGAAAACAACGCCTTAAATGTAAACTATAGTGGTTGCTGCGGGATGGCGAAGCGGACATATCAAATGAAACGTAAAACGATTCCTTTATTTTTAATCGAAAAACACTACAAAGAAAGTTTTACACACTGCACGGCGCAACAAAAAAAAGATTAAATTACAACAACGATATCGTCACTTACAGTAGTGCTACTTAACGTTAACTAGAGAAAAACGAAGTAAAAAGAACAGCTAACAGATGTTCCTCGCTCTACGTTTTGTAAACACGGATGAGAAAATAAATGTAACATGAATCTTTATACAATTTTCCAACGTGATAACCGTTACAAACACTGTATTATTATATAAACATCAATGACCATAGCCAAAATTAAGTATAGAGACAGTACAGTTAATGCCCCGAAAGAGCTAAAAATATTAAAAGTTAGGGAAATAACTGAGCTAGAAATCTCTCTCTTTATGTTTAAATTCTATAATAATCAGCTTCCAAAAAATATGACATATCTTTTCTCAACTAATTCCCAGACATAGTTATGATACACGACATGCAAATGACTGTCATCTTCCGCAAAAGTCTTCCAGACTTGGTCAATACTCATTGGCCTATCAAGGTCCAAAAATATGGAACACCATTGATGATAAAACACGAAAAATCAAAGCATTACATTTGTATAAGAGAAAAAATTAAAAAAAATATTCTTGACAAATCAGCAGCTGCAAATATTTCCCTCTAATTAAGTACAATGTTCTATTTTATTGTTTCGTTGATTATTTTCTTGAAATCTTGACTAGTAATAATACCAGATGTGTAAATATGAATATAACAATATATGAATATTGTCAACAATTCCATTTCTCATCATTAAAACTATTTTAGTTAATAAAAATTATCTAGCTAAGCATCAGTTGACCTCAATCTAAAGGGATCTATAACTTCAAGCATTTTTTGCTTTTCTATAGACTCCCTCATCACTAATTTATTTAGTATTGTATATAGTTATCATGAACAACAATGTATTAGTGATGGAAGCAATAAAATTGAATTGAATTGAAAAATACTTTTGCGCGAAAACATTATATCTTCACACGTGATAACAACTGATGTTATCTTCACACGTGAAAAGATCATCGTTGTTATGGTTACATAATAAATCGTGCTTTCGCAGCGGCACCTTTCACAGCTTTGATATCGCACAATAACAGCAATGCTACTGGATTAAACGATTGTTAGGTCATACGGATAAGGGCTGACAGATTTTCCTCGCTCTACGTTTTGCAAACACAGATGAGAATATCAATGGTACATAAATATTTATATCATTTCCGAACGTGATAAGCATCACTAACACTGTGATATTTGATGTTAAACGTACTACTTGTCTCAACTGTCACTTTTAGATTATAACAAAAATATTTGAACTTTGTCACAAACTGAACAACACAACGTCAAACTTGCATTCCCTTTATTAAATGGTAAGCTGGTCAGTAGCCAAGGGAACTATTGTTTTCTTCAGGTTTCTCTTAATTGATTTGAAATACTTGGCCTTACTCTGTAAATGTTTGTTAACAAGCGCCTTGTTAACCCACCTCGGCCTTCTCGTGTCTTTAAAATGTAATGAAAGGTTTATCTTTAAGTATTTTCTCTCCTGTGCAAACCATAGGCATCAGAGAGCGCGAAGCGGACTGAATAAATGAATGATGATACAAGGTCAACTCTCTTCCCACTAAAGGATACCCAATTAGGCTATTCATACGGAGAATATTTTTCTGCACTCTTTTTTTAATGGAAACGGAGTCACGGCCTGACGAAGGGCTGAAGCTCGAAACGTCAGCTATTGAATATCTTTCTGGTTGCCATATTACCCTATAAAGTCAATCCACTCCCCCAGAACCCGCTTAAAATACACCATGAAGCCCACCAAATCATTGTGAAATGCAGCCAAGTTGAAGCCCCCCGTAATTCGTATGGCGGCCAGGACTGAGCAAGCAACTCGAGTAAATAGAGATTAAGCACCCACAGGTACATAAAAGAGCGTATCAACAGCACAGGAGAACTCCTGGATCGTGCCAGGCAGAAAGTTGAAACGTCAACGCGTCCTTTATACTTGCCTCCTACCACTTCTTACGAGACGTCTCGCCAGAGGTGGCTCATTCGACAGTGGAACCATTCCGGCGGGAATGATCTGCTAAACCAACTGAGCCCTAGTTGCCATTACTCAGAACATTTTCGATAAAAACCAATGCTTCTCTCAGGCATCACTCCGCTACAAACCTCCCAGGCGTCCTTCCCGGAAAGTGCGCGCGTTTGGTTGTCTGACCAAAAAGTTGAAGGGACGGCGTTAGGCAAAACGGGCACCTCATGGGTCTACACTGTGGACAACCCAAATGGCCGAGATATGTTCAGAATTGAACGCAGCTACGAAAATTAAATAATTCCAATTGTCACTAAGGTCCTATAAATTTAACGAAAAAAGACGGAAATCGCGAAATTTTGCAAGGTCGTCGACGAAAATCGACGGAGAAATTCAAATGAGTTAGAGGAAGGCCCTCGACGAGACAGAGAAATTTACAAAATTCGCAAAACTTGCGAAAATAACGTAAATCGCAAAAGGTCAAGGCCTTCAATAAATAAAAGAAACTGTACAACAACAACAACAAAACAAAAATATAGGTTGATTGCATATGACGTTATGGTGGCCATGTTGGTGGATGAGAACAATAAGCGGCTTTTTCTCCTCTGGGAGTTAAAATTTTTCTACAAACTAGGTGAGCAAATTTTCTCTTGTTTTGGCCGACCACCATGGTAGCAATGCAATCGACCTATAGCAAGAACACATGGTTGATTATTGTCTGATATGATGGTAAGCATGACAATATCGATATCTTCTCTTGTGAAAGGTAAAATTAGTATCTTCACCGAGCCCTGTGAAGATATTACATTTTGGAAACAAGAAAAATTGTAGTATTTATTTGGATATCTATGGAATAAAATGGAATAACATTCAATTTTCTGCCATTGGATCAGGAAACTAAGTTCACAAGGTCTTCATCTAATAAGTAAATGTTTTAATAAGCAGGGGCAGTGCAAAGGATAACTAAAGTAAATTAAATAATAAAAAATAATTAACATGTCGTTATGGATAATGTAAGGAACAGTACTAGTACATTGAGGTATATTATTGGAAGGTACTGTGGAATCTCCTTTGCCAATCACCAATTCTATGAAGTTAATGCGATCGCTTTAGGGATAGCCTGAGAATCAGGCTTTTCGGGGGGAGGGAGGGGGAAGAGAGGAAGGGGAAAAGATACTCAGGCTACTTTTGGGAGGTATTTGGTTACAAAAGGAGTTTACTTCTGGTAATTTGACTGCAGGGAAGAAATTTGGAAATTTTGCCATAGATCGACGGCTACGAGCAATGATTGTTTGCAACGGAGGGTTGTTCTGTACAGCAGATTCGACTCAACTAAAGTTGCGTGTCGTTTATCCTACAGAAGCGCGCCCAAAAGAAATTTGTTCCTAGTAGCATCAATGTACGTGAAAGGCGCAGAAAATAATGCAAGTGACAAGTAACAAACATCTGCAAAAATATAAAGTTCTGTACCGATTACCATGTGGAAACATACCGGCTTTTTGTATCATCCTCGATCATCAAACTGCAATTACCACAGGCTTCTGTGTAAGACTGCAGAAAAAAGTTAACATATTCCCTGTTGTTTCCCTTTTGCGATAAACCATCATATCCGCCAGGCATGCCCTGCAACGCAGACAAGGAATGGTACAGAATCGCCCCAATTCACTGCTCGGGTTGGACAAAGGCGAGGTAGAGATGTGCGTTATAGAACGAGGGCATCCAGATCTATAGGTTTTCTATAACATCGCTTTCAACTGAACTCACAACTGATATGGTAGTTCAGAGTTAGAAGAAAGATAATCTACAGACATTATTATAGAACGAAAGGATCATGCATCTGTTCATCTTACAACATACAGTAATTCGATTGATAAACAAACAATGCATCTTAGAAAATTTAGCAGTTAGCCATTTTCCTTTCACATCAACAGTGCATCGAAGCATGTATGAGTGTGACAACCAGAAAAGAAATCAAAAATCAAACACCAATCAGCCGTACAGAAGAGGAAAAAATTGTAAGATTCGCAAACGGCGCTAGCGAAAAATCGTTGAATCTCTAAATTTTGCAATTTTCACAGATTTTGTAAACTCTGTTGTGATGTGAGATAATCTGCATTACCGAGAGTGAAAAGAAAGTTAAAAATTCGTTAAACGAGGTAAATAAAACTAGTTGAAATTTTTAATTTTGTGTAATTTGTAATTTGCGGAAGGCTGTAACGAAAATCGTAGAATTTTTAAAATTTTCAACTGCGTTTCATTCTGGACATATGTCGTAGGCTCCTTCAATCAAAGAAAACGTCAGTGAAGTTGCCATTGGAACTTGTTATCTTGGCTTTTCCATCGACTTGTGAGTGATGTTGTGCCAAGCTCACGAAAAGGAACAGCTTTCTATTTACCTTTCGTGACAGGATTGTTTAGTTTTGTAAACTAAGACTAGAAAGTTTTTCCCGCTGTGTATTTTGCAAACACAGTTGGGAAAATAGATGCCCTATAAATATTGACATAATTTCTTTCAATGACAAATAGCAGTGAGGCTGTTATTTGATGTTACACCTACTAATTATTACAGCCCGTACATTGACTTGTTTTTTCCCTTTGTTCACATCAAAGTATTAACAGAAAAAAAATGAACTTTACATCACAAAATCACCTATGAAGTTGAAAGGGAGAGCTTGGAAGTTGTAGCCAGATATATATGAGCCATCGAACTAACCTTGCAAGAAAAAAAAGCACTGCGAAAACTTTTTGCTCGTTAACAGGTTATCTCTGTTCAAGAGTATACGAAAACGTAAGAGTAAACCATTAAAATATGAGGCCAACAAGGTACGTTCCCTGTACCATTTCTACGACACACACTTGACACAAAAAAAACACAAAGTAACGACTAACAAATTTGTATTTTTTTAGGGGGAATATATTTATTGTCTTTTCTAAGACTATGTGTTAGAAACGTGAGACGCGGATCATGACGTGCTTTTTATGTCATTCGTGGTGAGTTATAATGTGTTCTTCTTTTACATTTTATGAGGCCCGATCCTGTCTCTGCATATATATTTCTTTCACATACTGTGGTTTTGATTTTGCCATCTATTGCGGTGTTTACCGGTTAAGACTTGTCAATCTTCTAAGTTTTACTTGTTTATTACGAAGGCCCTTTTATCCCCCTTCATCTCTTGTTTTGGGTCACGCGACAACCATGTATCCAATTTTCATTCGTGGCCGGTCCATCGAGGCCGAGTCTTTCAATCTCTCACAAGATGCCCAAATCTGCTTGCATCGATTTGTACGGCTTCATTTTCGTTGTTCCAGTTTTTTTCGATAAAAGCTCAGGAAAAATTTATCATATGTGACTTTCTCATGTCCGTCCTGAGGTCCTTCTTTACGGCAAAACACTGCCAACATACATTGAGCTTCTTAGTTGTCGGGGAAATTAAGACATTTGTTTTAAACTGGTAAAAAATAAATCACAGCTAAGAGCAAAACTCACACTTTAAATAAATCGAGATACTCAGATATACCCTTACGAATTGAAAAGAAATCAAATCAATCAAGGAAGATACGTTCTCTCTTTTCGGTAGATTCGTGAGAACCGGTTGGAAACCGATGAGAATCGGAATCCCGCTCAGCAGATGTGCCACTCAATGATTGCAGCCTTGGCATATTGTAAAACTTATAGAAACAAGTCGGATTTAAGAATAGCGCGACAGTAGTGCTAGCACGTTTACATGTTTCGGATTACCACGGGTTAGAAAGACGATTTAATAAATGGAATCCGATCAGCACAAAACAGGGCTCCAGGTGTTCCGTTTTGTGGTTTATATGTTCACATCCATTATGCCTCGTGGTACAAGCTGCCTGTGGTTGGGTTTTCATTCTCTCCTTTTTTTACCTTGAAAACCTCTAACATAAAACCATCGTCGGCAACTGCTTGAATTTCTACATTGATCTCAGTGTTTGAGTGTCTCAGCGTGGTTGAGGTGTTGTTTCTACGTTCCATTTGAGGAGTGAAAGTATCTCCCAACCTCAAACCCACTCTGTCTGCCTGGTTGTACGGTAAGATTCTGCCGTCGTTTGCACAAGAATTTCTTCAAAGCATCTTTAAATATCGGCATTCTGAAGGTGTACACGAATGGATTAACCATAGAATTTGCCAGATGAAGAACCTTCACGAACGAGTGGACGAACCGGGGAAAACAGCGGTGACAGAAATCTCTTACAGTGTACACAACAAAAGCGGGCAGCCAAAACACAAGCGATGCAGCAATCACTATGAACATTGTTCTTGAAAGTCGTACGTTATGTTCAGTGGATCGATTGGTTTGGGGTGCTATTTCTGCTGATCTACTTCGTAATCGTTTTCGTATCTTAAAAAAACTTGCACAAATAACCAACAGAGCAATAAATAGGCAAATGTGTATGGAGAGAGTAAAATATCTCTTTTCCACCTTTTCGTAATACTTCGGGAATGAAGACAGTCCAGCGGTGCATAACCCAAACACCCAGGCGATAACAGCGGCGTAAATGTAAACTCTTCTGTTTGTTACACGATAGTGAAGCGGATATAGCACCGCGTAAACCCGCTCAAGAGCAACGAGAGCTAGAAAAAACACCGATGTGCTTGATGCAAGTATTGGAGGCGCTGAGAAAAAAATGTTGACCTTTTTTTGCTTTTCTACATCGGCGGTCGTTTTATCAAACTTCCCGGTCGATAAGCCAATGAGTTCCGATATTCCTACAAGCAAATCAGCGACTGCCAGGTTGATTAGAAGAAGACAAGTTCGCTTTTGATAGAGTCTCTGTTTCCAGAAAACAAAGATGGTAAACGAATTCCCAATGATGATACAGACTGTTTCCAGTATGTAGATAATGATGAATGTAATGGCCGTTGAATCTACCATGTTAGTCTCAGTAGTTGTGGCTTTGTGTTCTTTTCACCAAAAGGTCTTTTTTTCTTTTCGTGTTCTGTAGCAAAAATCGTCAGAAAGTGCTTTCTGTCCCATCCAGATATCAAAATACGTTTCGAGCGCACCTCAGCCCAAGATAAACTTAAACACGTCTTTTTGACAGTCTAAACAGCAAGTAAATAATAAGTTGAAATTTAGTTGATAGCTTTGATCTAGATGTCAGAAATACGTGTTGTGAATATTCAAATTATGTGTGATATTTGTCCTAAGACGAATTGATGTTAATTGAAATTAATATCACATGTGCAGTCATTTTAAACGAGGCACGATAGATAATAAGATAAGATAAAAAACCCTTATTTCAACAGGGTAATTCCTTCAGTTTTTGTACAAGATAAAAACCGCTATCCATAGAGGCCCTATATAATAAACTAAATTGCATGAGTGGAAATAATAATGATAATTAAGTACAAATAAAAATAGCTATAAAATGTCATATAAAGTAAAAAACTCAAAATCTAAATCTGATCAAAAATTCTGATTAAAAATTACACAGCCATGATAAAAAAAGGCTTTTTTCGGACATTCTAATTTTACAGACGGGAGCATAAGTTTATCACTGCTCCTTGTCCTTCTGGGCAATACACCCCTGTTATAATTAAAATAGTGCATAAAGAACTGTGGACAGCGATTGCTTAAACATTTCTTAACTGGATTACGTACATGGCTCCCACTCCTTTCCTCCAGAGTTGCGTGTTAAACTGCCTTGTTTCCTCCTACATCGACTGACAGTCGGTGATAAGTACGTTCATTTTTTATTTGCTAATGTCGTAAATCTGTTAAACCATTCAATAACTATTTCCATAATATTACACAACATAGCCATATCAACCCATACAATAGGCCATTTCCGAGTTGCTTTGAAACTCATTATGAAAGCGAGGCTATTTGCAAAGTTTCTATTATGAAAATTAGTTCCCATTCATATGCAAACAAAACTAATTTTTATATCAAAAGCTTTACGCTTAGCCTCGCGGCAACTCGGAAATGACCTATAGAAAATGGCGAAACCCAAAGCATCACGTAAACTTTTTGCCCCAACCCACGATCAACTCAAATACGTCATTTTTGCAGACTAAACATAAGTGTGTTGTAATTTAGATAAATAGCTTTGATCTGCATATCAGAAATACGTGTTTTGAATATTCAATAAATAGATACATATACTGCCTTTACTTTTCGGACATTGACTGATAATCTATGCCAAAAAAAGGTTCTTTTTTTATTTTCTAATGGCATAAATATCTCATAGGCTTTTTATTTGCCTAACATTGCACAACATAACCGTATTAAATAGAAGAAAAGGTTCTCGCAGTTATATACGCAACCAGACTGTTGCAAAAAACCTGAAAAAATTCAGGCTTGAAAGGGATTTGAATCCACGACCTCTGCGATGCCGGTGCAGTGCTCTACCAACTGAGCTATCAAGCTAACTGGGAGCTGGTCATGTTCTGAGTTCATAATATACCCGCGTGACATGTGTTATTGTCGTAGAAGCAGCAAACTGCTGTGGAGCTTCAAACCGTAAGTCAGGTACGCCTAGCCCTCCTTGAACGGGTGTCAAAGTAACAAGCTGACGCAGATCGCTAGGGAGGGCCTCCGTTTGACCGAATAGGGTTTGGAGGAGTAAGTCGTCGATCGCCACTTCAATAGGGTCAACGTAATCTTCAAATGACTCTATTGTGCGCATGAATTAGGTTCCCAGACATATTTGGCGCGCGGATAAAAAAGGTTGAAAAATCATAACTCGGTCAATATTGCTCTTACTAAAATAATTCTGGCCCTTACAAAAAATTTAAGAATTTAACGCCCGGTTGTGGCCCGAAATATTAGAGCGTTTAAAACTTGTGCGTATTTTACAGACCGAGCGCATGAAAACAGAGCGGCGCAAATGCATTTCATGTACACGGCTCCAAAACAAAATGTTTCAAAAATAATTTCACTGCGAATATTGGTGGTACCGAAACGTTTAAGTATCTGTGTAAAGCTTGAAACACGTAACATAAAGAAAAAATATCGATTGTTGCCTGGAAGAAAGCATTTTTGTTTAAAATTATCTGTAAACGGCCGTCGGAATCACGTAATCATGGTATTTTTTTTGCGAGAGCAAGTTAGCTCCCGGGAAAAATGTTTGGAAATTCAAAACTGTGTCAATTGTGCTCCTAACTAGTAATAATTCGAGTCTCTAAATAAACGTTAAGAAAAGAAGAATACAGAAAAACCACGCTTTGCTGTTTGGTAGAATTACTTCAGAGCTTTGAAACTTGTATGTGTTTACAAACACATTGAGAGCCGTGCCGTGCGAATGAAACAGATCAAAGAAACAAATTTTTCAAAAATTCATGTAATTTCTTCTCGAATAGTGGTGGTATCGAAAGCGATTAAAGTGTCTATGTAAAGCTATTTTATAGTTCTGAATGTTACTATAACTGATCACGAACGGGTGATATAGGCAAATGTGAGGCTTCTTTAGACTTACTTGCTATCCGTCGCTCTCTTTCACGTACGTTGAACTTTGCTTAATCGTCTCCGCTTTTTTGTTTTCTTTTTCTCTCTTTCTATTCTTTCCACGTTCGTCAACAAATCCAACGAATACATTCAAATTGACGTTGTATTTTGTGTCCTTCAGCATTTCTGTTGTAAATGCATCTCGCTATGCAACTTCCCGCCAAACAAACACGGGCGCATTAGCATTGTGAGATTGCGTACGGACGGACGGACGGAAGTGACGTCAAAACCAAACCAAAATTTTCCGCATTCGTGGGTTTCCCAAATTTTCTTAGCTATGGGGCTCCGCGCGCGTGCGGAGCTCCACTATTAAGCAGATAGCAAGAAAGTGCTAATTATAAACCACCGTACCGAAAAAGATAGCGACTAGTTCATTTACCCACACTTCTTAGAGTACGAAAACCCTAAAAACCAGTCCTAAAAGTTTAAAAACTTCAAACCTAGCATACACGATGTTGTTAGTAAAGGGACGAATTTCGCCAAAATTACGGCTTTCTGTGTGCCTATTGGCTTTGTTAGGCGCGCAAGGTATTACGGTAAAATATACAGCCGCCCTCTTTTTCTGTACGGTGGCTTGTAGAATAATAGGCCATTGTGAATAACGTGATTCAGATGCAAATCTGTGCAACTATTACATAATACTTCAAATAAATTAGCGAATTACAAATGGCGTGCTAAGGGGAAAATTCAGTGAAAACATGATATAATGCTGAAGGGATACAACGAAATACTTCCCTGAAAACAAACCAAAAACGTAGTGATGATAAGAAGGAAGAGGAAATTTAAAGTGAGAATGTTTAAGTTGTTGACACAGCGCAAGCCGTTTCCATTCAATTTGAAGGGCTCCTTTGATCTTACTGAGTTGGAAAAACAAACCCTAGAACATAGCCTCTGAACCCTGCAAATGTCTGTCGATGTGGGAACGAAAATCCTAAAATAAATTCTAGCGAAACCTACTGCCAAAATGTCTGGTTTCACCAACATAGCAGGCAGTACAGTGTGCGCATGTAAATTCGTATACTTTGCATTGGGAATCGAATCGTTCACACTAAACTTGAAAATCGGGGTGACTGTTGCCAATAACTACCATCCAGAAATGGTAGTTTGTGGTTTTCCTCCTTTTCCAAAGTGAACTTAAGATCGGTATGCTGTGAGTTCATACATTTTAGGCTTTTCTTAGAGTTCTTGCTTGCTTCATATCATATCATCATTTTTTGTAGGAAATAACATCAGACCCTTTATGGTAAAAAACAACCGCCAAAATTTCAAAAGCGAATGAAAAAAACTTGTTCACTTTCGAGAGTCCTTCCTAGAAAATTAAGGAGGCTCGTGAATTAAACTTCGGGCATAGGAGGCATGCATCGATTTCTTTAAAAGTACATAACCTTTTCATCGGTTTCCAAGTATCAGCTGCTACCATAGCAACAGTTACACAAACCCTTTCATGTCAAATAACGTCGATTATGTCGAGATCTAATTGAAACTTGCGAGATTTAAATTGTTCAACCAAGAAAACTTGTAGGCGAACTTCTGCAAGAGCGTTTTCCAGCAAATCAAGAAAAAAATTTTATGCGCTCATTTTGGTTTTTCTCGTTTGTTTTTGTTGTTGTTGTTGTTGTTTTTATGTTTGGTTTGTTTTGTTTTGTTTTGTTTTTTTTTCGATAAAATCGCAAGAAAAATAAAACTTATCTGGCTTTCTCATTTCTGTAAAAAGATCTTTTCTCAAAGCAAAACATTTTCAAGGTACATTAAGCTTCTAACTTGGCGGCGAAATTACGTCATTTGTTTTAAAACGGCTTAAAATAAGACACAGCCAGGTAGCAAAGCTTGTAGTTTGCATAAATCGAGATATTCGGAAATGCCCTTAAAATTTGAAAATAAATCAAATGAAGAAAAGTATTCACTTCCGAGAAAGATCAGTTTTCCTTCTTGCAGATTCATGAGGACGGGGTGCAAACCGCAGTTGTGTCAGCCACCTTGGCATATTTTAAAAACTTGAACAAGAGAACCAGATCCTCCTAGGGGACGCCCACTTCGATAACAGTCAGGTTTAAGAAATGCACGTTAAGTGATAGCACGTCCGCATGGCTCGGACTTTAGGCCGGAAAGATTCTTTAATTAATGAAATCTGACGAACGTAAAGGAGGATCCAGGTATTCCTCCCTGTGGGTATATTCACACCATTATGCTTCATCTTACAAACTGCCTGTGGTTAGGTTACTATTCTCTTTTTAATCTCCATCCTTGAAAAGCTCCAGCTGGTTTTAAACCATCGTCGGCAACAGCTTCAGTGAATTTCTACACTGATTTCAGTGTTTGAGTGCCTTGCCGTGGTTGAAGTGTTGTTTGTACGCTCCATTCGGGGAGTGAGAGTATCTCTAGAGCTCAAACCCACTCCGTCTGCCTGAGCAGGTTGCACGGCGAGATTCTGCTGTCGTCTGCGCAAGAATTTCTTTAATGCTTCTTTAAATATTGGCATCCTAAATGTGTACACGAATGGATTAACCAAAGAATTTGCAATATGAAGAGAATTCACGAACCAGTTGACAGGCGGGGAAACACGTTGTGGGCAGAAATCTCTTACAATGTACACAACAAAAGCAGGTAGCCAAAACACTAGCGATGCGGCGATTACTACGAACATTGTTCTTGAAAGTCGTAAGTTCTGTTCAGTGGCTCGATTGCGTTGGAGTCCTATTTCAGCTGATGCCCCTCGTAATCGATTACGTATTTTAATATAACTTGCGCAAATAACCAACAGAGCAATAAATAGGCAAATGTGTATGGAGAGAGTGACATATCTCTTTTTCACCTTTTTGTAATACATCGGTAACAAAGACAGTCCAGCTATGCATAACCCAACTAACCAAATGGAAACAACGCCGTAAATGTAAACTATAGTAGTTGCTACGAGATGGCGAAGCGGACATAGTACTGCGTAAGCCCGTTCAAGAGCAACAAGAGCCAGGAAAAACACCGATGTGCTTGATGCGAAAAGTGGAAGTGCTGAGAAAAAACTTCTTGCCTTCTTTTCTTTTCCTGGAATCGCGGTCATTTTATCAAACTTCACGGTCGATAGGACAATGGGTTCCGCTACTCCCACAAGCAAATCAGCGACTGCCAGGTTGATTAGAAGAAAACAAGTTCGCTTTTGATGGAGTCTCTGTTTCCAGAAGACAAATATGGTGAACAAATTCCCAATGATGATAAAGAGTGCTTCTAATACGTAGATAATGACGAATGTAATGGCCGTTGAAAATAGCATGTCAGTTGCAGTAGTTGGGGCTTTGTGTTCTTTTCACGGTATTTCCGTGTTCTGTGGCGAAAAATGTCAGAAAGTGCTGTTCCACGCAGACATCAAAATACATTTCGAGCGCACCTCAGCCCAAGATAAACTTAAATACGTCATCTCTACAGTCTAAACAAATGTTTTGCTAATGTCCTAATATGTTATAGGCTTATTATTCGGCTAATATTACACAACATAGCCATATTAACCCGTACATTTGAAAATGGCAAAACCAAAGCATCACCTAAACTTTTTGCCCCAAAATTAATTAATTTAAATACAACATCGTTTAACTTCATATTAAAAGCAATTCCTCTCTTTCGGTTTGAGCGTTTTTACTTTTTGTTTCATTTGCAAAAACGTTTCTACGTTACATAAGCGAGGCCCTTATATTTGCCTTCGATAAAAAGATTGCTTTGTTTTTAATTGAAAAATACTGCAAAGAAAGTTTTACACACTGCAACGCACAAAAAAAAAAGAAAATTACAAAAACAATATTGTACGATTAAAGCAGTGCTGCTGACATAACTGGAGAAAAACGAGGAAAAAAGAACAGCAGACAGATGTTCCTCGCTCTACGTTTTGCAAACACGGTTGAGAAAATAAACGTGGCATGAATATTTATATAATTTTCCAACGTGATAACCATTACAAACACTGTAATATCTTATTTAAATTTCTAAGTTACACAGCCCGCCTCGATTAGCTCTGCTATGTGCGGACTGCATATTCCTGTAATTAATATAAAGAAATGAATATTTAATAAAGTTGTAAGTTCTAAAGTTGTTTCGTGCTACTCGTCACAAATCTGAACTTCGTTACAAGGTGAACAACACAGCGTCAAAATTACATTCCGTTTATTAAATGTTAAGCTGGTGAGACAGGAGTATTTTCTTCAGGTTTCTCTTAATTGATTTAACTAACTGGCCTTCCTCTGTAAGGCCTTACTCTATGTAAACCCATCTCGGCCTTCTTGTGTCTTTCAAAATTTAATGAAAGGTTTAGCTCTAAGTATTTACTCTCCTGTGCAAACCATAGGCATCAGAGAGCGCGAAATGGACCAGCTGAACAAATGAATGATACTAGGAGGTAAATTTCCTACCTACAAAAGGAAAGCTTTTCATACGGAAAATATTTTTCGCACTTTTTTTTTAAATTTTAAACGGAATCACGCTCTTACGAAAGGCTAACACTGGAAGTACTGGAAACGTCAGCCGTCGAATCTCGATACTGTGGCCATATTACTACCATATTAATTCAGTCATTAATATATATAGCCTTTGTTTCGACAAAGGTTGTCTAAAAGAAGCGTAAAAGCGTATGCGACAATTCCGAAAGGTAGTCTTGGGAAGTACCCAATAAATTTCAATAAAAGCTCAGAATCCATAATGCCTCGACCATACAGCGAAGACTTGAGATGGCGGGCAATATGTATTCTGAGCTTTTATTGAAATTTATTCCTTTATTTTACGCTTTTACGCTTTGTTTGGACAATCTTTGTCGAAACAGCTGTATATAAAAATGTTTAGCCAAGCCTGAAAACGGAACTGCATAACTACTTTTTGATAGCATGTCTGCTTATGGTTTCCGTATGAACGAAATAACCTTAAAATTTCCACATCCTTTCTGCATTTATGTATATTATAAGTGCATATGCAGCAAACCATTTAGCAACAATAACAGTTACAATGTCAACGGTTATACAGGAGAGTACGGACAAAAACATTTCAATAGATCTGACATTCTAAGCTGCATCATCATAATTATGTGGAGCTGGGTGTCTTAAAAATATCAAAGCATTGTGTACACTGTAGGTAAACATTCAAGACAGGATCGGCTATTTCATCGAGTTACGACAATTTTCTTCACGCTCAAAGTGATATTTGCAAAGAGTTTTGTTCACTGGATTCCAACTTATCGACCGCTACATAATCAATACATTGAGCAGAAACACGAGGAAACTCGTTGCACCTTCAACAAAGCTCGCTAAAGAAGGGTACAAATGCTTAGCTAATGTCGCTGGAATTGTAAACAAGGCGTGGATTTGTGGCGTCACGGCAAACATAAACATATGTTATCACCGGCCGAAGGCACAGCTTTTCCCTATAAGGAACGACCAAGACCAGTAAATAACTTTTTTTTCTGCTTTTTTTTAGTCTACGCGCGCTACGTCGAACTTTCACTCTCTAGTTAAGTTTTTCTTATCAAGAAAGCCGTGCGTAAAACACAGAGGAAAAGGCTAGACTAACGATAAAGCAGACTTCAAACATATGCTGGAGTAATAAATGAAAAAAAAAAACAGTGATATTTCATAGCAAACAGTACAGAAATAAACTAAAGAACAATCTTTGAAAAATTTGCACAATCAAGCAAATAAATGTTCTGCTTAAGCTTTGTCGATGAAAATGAATCACACTTCAAATTTTACATTCGCTTTTAACGAAAGTTATCAAAATAGACTTTCAGTGAAAAATACTCACACTCTCTACCTTTATATCTTTTAATTTTAAGTATTTGGGTTTGCTCTCTGTCAAGATCGCCACAAATCAATGGAAAATTAGATAAATGTGTGCACGAAGAACTTGTCAGAGTTTATGCCAACAATATAGTGTTGTGAGGCGTTTGTTTGAATGTATTGTTTTTCTAAAGATGTTGGCCACCCCACAGGATTAAATCGATTGTGGCATTTCACATTGGCTTACATAGGGGGGTGGACGGACGATCGGACAGCGACGTCATAACCCAAACAAAAGTTTTTCGCATTCATGGGTTTACCCAAAAATTCTTACCAATGGGGCTCCGCGCGCGGATCTCCGCTATTACTTCGACGCACCGTTGATATGAAACAAAAACTACTGACTGATAAGTTTTCTTAGATGCTCTTTACGTTGTATTACTTCGACGCACTGTTGTAAACCAAATGATGAGAAACTTCATATACCACGCAAACGATATCCCAGGCTTCTGAGTAACACTGCAGAAAAAAGTTGATATTTTCTCTGTTGTTTCCCTTTTGCGATAAACCATCATATCCGCCAGGCATGCCCTGCAAGACAGAGAAGGAATGGTACCGAGTCACCCCAACCCCCTGCACGGATTGGAGAAAGGCGAAACATAGACTTGCAAAGAACTCGGAAAAGGAGATGTACTGGTTTTCGGCGGAGAGCATTAGAGAAGGTGAGCGGATACTATATCGACGCACGAAAGAAGATAAACATTCTATTTATATCGAGAGCGAGTTGCAAATCGACGTTTCTGGGAGAAGGATTTTCCCATACCGGGTGTATTGACGCTTCGATTTCCTCGATGGTTTCTAAAACCTGTGGATCTACTTTTGATCAAGGATCTGAAGGAATTAACAAGGTAGTGAGACAAATTAAAACTTAACAAAATGCCACTTGTTGATTTGATTTTCTTAACGCTGTTTTCTTAAGATTAGTTTGAAAAGCAGAGGTGCTATATACTGTTTATATCTTATATTTAATGCTTTGCACTTAAATTAATAGCTTCAGATCAAAACGGTGTAATAAAACTGCCAGCGGAGTGAAACTAGCGATCATCGAGAGACATCTATTATGTCACAGTTTCTGTGAATTTAGCATAGTCAATTATCGCCAAGGCTGCTTAAAGTTTTATTTAAACACGGAGCGATCCTATAAAAAGGAAGGACACGCCCCCGTTGAAGCGCTTTGTTGGCTTCCAAACGGATCAGTATAATGGTGGATGACGTCGGTAACGGTCGAGGAAAAAAGAGAGAAGAACTATCGTTTGTAAAATTAAATCACTAAAAATAAGCTAAACGCTAACTATATATCTTGTAAAACACCAGAAATTAGCGAGATTAACGATAATAACGGAAATAATCATGTTTCGTTGCCGCAATCGAAAGATTACATGTAACTTAACTCGAAATTCGAAATCCTTCTACCAAATACACAGCACAAAGATCGAAACCATTATAAACTGAAGCCTGCGACGAACTGGACAACTGTATCCCTCCATCTGAACATGCCGATAACCAAAACGAGTCTGTGTTGTTCGCCAAAACTGGCGGGATTTTCAAAATTTTGCGGATGTTTTCCGCTAAACGGCCGCTCGAGTCGTCATGTTGGGTTCAAGTTCATTACCGCTTGTGTGTCTATCGACCACGTACGTGAAAACTAACTCTACTAATCCGCTGGAAGCGGCAGTAATAAATTCTAAACTTCTATGCACAAGTCAAAAATAAAAACATCGAAACACATTTCGTACCTGATCATGCATATTTGCATAATTTGCTAATTCGAAAAATCACCAACACGACCTGATGTTGCTCTCATGTATCTTATGGATGAAATGATAATGGCAATGGCTCTCATATCAGTATTAAAATGAGCCAGTACTAAATATATTCTAAGTTTATACAGTAAGCGATAGAGAGGCCGACTTCAAAAAGATTACTAGCTCCGTCGTCTTGCGTGCGATCGCTCGCCGCTTGAGACACTTCACTTTTCTCCTCCGTTGCCCGCTCCGTTGTTTCTCCTAGGCTTCGCTTCCGCGACTTTGTGTCTTTACTTAATATCTCTCGCCCACTAAACGACACAAAAGATCGAAGCGATTCCATCTCGGAAGCCGGTTTCAGAAGAACAACCTATTTCGAGACAGAGTTTGTCTACGAACTTTATCCTATAACTCATTTCGGAAATATCTCGAAAGGATAAGATTTTACCAGCCGATAAATGAATTTCCGATCTCAAAATAGACGGATAACTTAACTTTCTAAATTCTTCTCCTGTAGCCATATTCGTTGGATTGATTTTGAACAAAATAATTCGAACTAAAACAGCTTTTCCGCCAACTCGTCACGTCCTTTTAAATCGAAGTTGCGGGAACTTGAACGTGCTAAAATAAGACCTTTGGTAATCAACCAATCCGATACGCGCGTTTGGGATTTTTGATTGACAGTCTGAACTGTTCAGCCTGGTCTTATAGGATCGCTCCGTGTTTAAGCTAGTACTATAAACGTATACAAGTGCCAACATACAGCTGCAGTCCACTGTTTCTGTTTCTACTATTTCTGTGTTTTCCAGATGCTGGAGAGCATTTTTCTAGTTTTTTTTTCTTGTGAGTTCATGCAAAGGTTGGGGCAGCTAATTTGCAAAATTGAGAAATACTGGTATTTGGAAGCTCCGCCAGGGTCTCGAAACCATCTGGTCACACGATTTTATTTTATGATAAGTAAGACCAAGTCTTTGTCTTTCCAAAACTACAAAGATATTGCTGTGAAAGTCCCACTTTTGGTTAACGTGTATTTCTGTACACCCATTTTTCCAGGGGTTTTTTTATTTTGTGGTTGTTGTTTTTTGTGGGGGTTTTTTTTTTTTGTTGTTGTTTTTTTTTTTTGTTTTTTTTTTTTTATAAACTGTGATAATAGTTTGGTAAAAGTTTCTGTTCTTCCACTAGAAACCGATTTCCAGAAACATCAATTATATTTTGGTATAAAGACTTGTGCTTGTCAACTGGTCACGCATTAAATTTTAAGTGTTGTGAGAGTTTTTCACTACAAAAAATTCAATTTTTGGCCCACTAAGGGACACCCCTGGAAACTGAGGAAGAAAGCGTTTGTGACTCAAGCGAAAGGTGTTTTTACAGTATCTGGACCAAGTGTAATTCAGGTGCATGATCTGAAGCAAATTCAGCTTGTGACCAATTTAGGTTATGATGTTCTTTATGGAGACAGCCACTTAATTGTCAGCCATTTTTGTATAGGGTCTATAACCTAAAGAAGTTGGAGAACTTTATCTTACTCAAAAAAAAATTGTCCAATTTTAAAGTTATATTGTCACCAGAATGCCGGATTATTTCATAACTGGCGGGGTAACCAGGCAGGTTTTGCGAGATTGCAGTTAACTTTTAATGTCAGTGAAAAGTGTCATTATCACTTAAGAATTTCTGTTTCTTAATTATCTCTAAAAATACCTTGTTACCCCAAAGCTATTCTACTTTACTACCTCTTTCACCAACTCATCAATGAATACCAGCGCTATTCCGCTTCTGTTATTTAGCACTTCAGGGACAATTGTATCGTTCCGAAAGACCTCGACAGACAGTGTCAATTGTTCATACGAATTAATGCAAAACCAAGTTTGATTGTCTATTTAACGAAATGCAACAACAACAACGTTTATTTGTACTGTAACTTCAATGAAAGAATAAATACATATAATATAAAATTTATAAATACACACAGTAACTTGACACCCATAATAACTACAAAGCTAAACTAGTTTTATTTTCAATTTAACAAAATGCCGTGCTCTTTAGAGAACTAACATCTCTCAATGTCCTATCAGATTCATTCCATGCTATTAGTTGTTCAAAGAATTCATCAGTCATGTAATAGGCCATTTCCGAGTTGCTTTGACCCTCATTTATGAAAGCCAGGCTTCGTGCATAGTTTTACTATGAAAATTGGTTTTTGTTCGTATGCAAACAAAACTAATTTTCGCAAGAAAAGCTTTGTACTCAGCCTCGCTTTGTAATGAGGCTCAAAGCAACTCGGAAATGCCCTATTCAAATGCTACATTTAGTCAAACAGCCAGCTGTCAAAATGTCTTCAAAAAGGCTCGATTTTAACATAACTTGACAGCAAAACGTCGTTCAGTTTAAAAGCAAATTAAAAGGGAGAAAATATTGTACATTCGAGAAAGCTCTGTTGTCTCTATTCCATCTTGTTATAACGGGATGGAAAGCATGGATTGGCTGGTCCTGCATACTAAATTGTGCAAATCAAAGGTCGTAACGACCTTTTGTCTTGGCATACATTATAAAACGCAACTGGACAAAAAGTGCCTGAGCGATGATTTCCTTTTGTGATAACAGTCAGGTCTTACAAATTCGCGGTAAGTGCTATAGCAGTTTGGCACGGCCGAGGGGATTGGGGGGGGGGAACTATTCCCCTATATGAACTATATAGGTATGTGCCGAGCCAAAGGGTATGGTTTTTGATCTGAAAATGGGTACGGATTTTAACCATTTTTGTCTGAAAGTCTGAAAGTGTATGGATTTTACAGAAGAGGTATATGGGATTACAGAGACCAAGGCTGAAAATGGTCCGGGTACGAAATTTAGAGGCCATGTCTGAAAAAGGGTAACGGAAAATGCCACTTTGGTCTGAAAAGGGGTCAGGGTTTGGAGAACCGAACCACACACCCCCAACAAAAATTACGAGGTGTACCCCACTCCCCCACCCCCTTCCTTCCTTCCTTCCTAGTATACGGCTCACATCAGGCGTCGCAAGGAAGGAGGGTTTACACAGTGAGTACAGTGGGTATTCGTACTGGAGCCGTACACCGACTTTTTTATTTGCCATTCACATGCGCTTCTTTTGAGAATTTAATAACGTTGTAGTTCTACTACGAGGGTTAGCTTTCTTCCAATTCGCACGGTTAAATGTTGCTTTCAAACAATGTCGATGCAGTCGTATTTTCGTAGAATTTAAGCTAGACGTCACCACATAACTAATTTTGTGTGATATGGCAGAATGTACCTGTAGCGTCGGGAGTCAAATCTTCGGCACGCAAGCAAAACCATATTTTCGTTTACGAAACAATTATTTAACAATGAGTATTCTAAACAAGATTCAGTTCTTGCTAGTGACTATTGACATCCGTTATGCCTCACCGACAATAGCTGACACGGTACTGGCTTGCCATGCTCATCTTTATCTCCACTGAAAACCTTCAACTGAAAATCATCGTCAGCATCTTCTCGAATCTTTACGTTGCTGTCCGTACTTCGGTGGCTTGACAAGTCTGAAGCGAGGACTGTAGGATCCAAGTGGAGCGTAAAAGAACTTTCCGACCTCATAGTAAAACCAAGTCTGCCTACTGGAACAGACTTTATCTTAACATTCTGGCGTTGTCTGCAGCAGAATTTTTTTCTCACAGCATTTCTAAATATTGGCATTCTAAAGATGTACACCAATGGGTTGACCATGGAATTTGCCAGATGAAGGGCGTTTACGGATGATACAACGGTTCGGGTAAAACACCGGCGACAGAACGCTCCAATTGTATACACAGTAAAAGCCGGCAGCCAAAAGACAAGCGACAGAGCAATTACCATGAATATAGTTCTTGAAACGCGTAAATTAGTCTCCGTGGATCGAATTTTGTGGGCTGCAATTCCATCTGGTGTGTAGCGTAATCGACGGCTTATCTTAAGATAACTGGCGGTAATAACCAACAGAGAAATAAAAAGTAAAGTATGGACAACGACAGTAACATATCGTTTGTTCACCTTTGGGTAATACATCGATAATACAGACATCCCAGCCGCGCATAACCCAACTACCCAGACGATAACGATGCTGCAAATGTAAACCCTGGTGTTTGTTACACGATGGCGGAGCGGCCATAATACCGCGTAAACACGTTCCAGAGAAATAAGAGCAAGGAAAAACACCGATGTAATCGACCCAAGGAGTTGAAGTGCTGATGAAGGATTTGGGGGGATTTTTTGTCCTCGAAACGCTCTCATTCTAGGAATTTTCTCGGTAGTTAAGACGATGGGTTCTGCTATTCCCACAAGCAAATCAGCGACTGCCAGGTTGATCAGGATAAAACAAGTTCGCTTTTGATGAAGTTTATGCGTCCAGAAGACAAAAATTGCGAAAGTGTTACCAACGACGATAAATACAGCCTGTAGTGTGTAGATAACGATGAAGCTAACGGCCGTTGAGTTCAGCATCTTACTGTGAAGAATTTATATGCTCTTCCCGCCCGATTCTTTTCGTGTTCCCTCACCAAAATTTACAGTTTTTCTTGCCCCGTTTATCTGTGCTTTGTGGAAATGATTCAGGTCAGTGCACGAATATTCCGGTGTCATTTTTGACAAACAAAACATAAGCTCCTGAAGGGAAGTCCCATGGGGTCAGCCACCTTTACTGAATACGGTTTCATCAAAAGTACGTTGTTATTTAGAAAATACGTATCTATGATCTCTGTGTCGGAAATACGTGTTAAAAATATTCAAATTAGTCAATTCTTTTAGAAATTAGGAAACTATCATTTATTCACCCTGATGGGTTTGTTAGTAACAAGTGATATTGACTTTCAAATCAGTTCTCGAGGAGTGAAGAAGAGTTAAACGTGGGGCAAAAAGGAACATGTACATCATATCCAATGATTTAAGACGAGAAAGGACAGAAATACTCTCTTTTATTTTGGCATTGACTGATATACAGTTATTTCAATTTAATGTTATCGGGTCAAAGCTTAAAGCTTAAAGACATCTTCAAAAAGGCTACCACCTCATCCATTTGATATCCTAACATTTCTTTCATCCAAATGGCTCGCCATCGTATATCTTCAATGGACGGACGAGGCATAGCTGATTTTGATGAACTTATTCATAAAAAATCCACAGAATCTTGAGGTCTTGTCTTATAGCTTTATACTTTCATCCGACAACGTTAATTGAAATAGCTGTATAATTCATGACGAACACCTCGTTTACAGGATATTTACATCACAATAAATAGCGCCAAAAACATCTCTACCTGCTCTTAATTTTACACTGCATTTGTTAGCCGATGATTTTCCTGACTAATTGAACTCTTTAACAAAAAAAGGGCCGCAAATTTAAATATTCTTAGCTTAAATACAAGACACTCTACACTATTCACAGTGTGCAAGAAAAGCTCGGAACGCTACATTATGGAAAGGGGAGAGGAAGTTTGCGCTATGCAGGCGAGACCGTGATTTATCAGACAGGTGTGTTAGTAAAGTGTTACAACAAGTTGTGACTTAGTGTGCTGCAGTTTCAGATTTTGCTTCGTTTACAAATGAGATTTAGAAAGACTGATTATCGAACGAGATGTTGCTTAACATACTTGAATGTTTTGAGAAGGTGAACTCTTACAGCATTAAAATTGTATGCCCTTAAAATGCAAATTTTCATGGACCTGGAGTGTTGTTTTCTCTTAACTTTTCCTGCAATATAATAACAACTTCATTTGTTTAAAACGTAATAAGCCATACTTTGCAAGTGTTATGCTCACTCATAAGGGCTCCTGGAGACGTGTAACACTTAAATTTCATTCACAAGTGCGAATCTCCCATGGCAACCTCATGTAACAAAAAAGAGGACTTTTGAATGAGTGAGAAAACAAGACAAAACTTGGGATACTTGAACTTTACCAGTTTCTACTCTGGTGTCATTGGTTGAGGATGGGAGCCTTTTTATGGTTGCTTCTTTGATTTTTCCTTTTTAACTCGTGAATACAACGAACGAGTTATTGCTGTGATGGGCGATTTGGTGTAAACTTCATATGAAGTATAAAGTTTACATTCGAGCCAGGCTAGAAGACTGGATCGAAAGTCAACTTTATTCTTCATATAAGACTGGCTCCAATGTAAACTTTATACTTCTCATTTGATTTGCTAATCCACACCACGTGGTCAGTGACGTAAACTTTATACCTCATCTATGTAACACTGGCTCGAATGTAAATAAACTCTATCGACGTCATCGTCGAAATAGAGAGGTAATTAATAACCCCAAAGGGTATCCTTTGGCAAAATATTTCAAGTGAAGATGGGCTTAGTAATCGTTTGCCACAGGGATTAACTTGCACTCCAACATGGACAACGCGCTCAAGAACCTTTCGACTGAATTCGTTTACAGTAGCCAAAACACTCCACAGAACCACTGTTTAATCTTGGGTCGACGTCCTTGCCTGTTTGCTATGGTCCATAGGAAATCGAGCCTTGCACTTGGAGTTCTACTCAGCAGGCTATTTCTCTAGCACGAGACCGTTTCGTATTCACGAGTTGGTTCATAGGGCCCTTTGATGAATTTTGCCGTCTAATTTATGTTAAAATTTTACAACCCTTTTGATACTTAGAATTAATTTCTATCCCTTCTCACTGTACATGGACCACTCTCTTTCTCTCCTTTCGTATCCTGTTACTCCAAAACGGCACATGTTTTCTACAACGCATCCTTGTGTAGTATAGTAGAGAAAGCACAGAGAGCCCCTCCCGTTTTGAATGAGTAATGTGATTATTCTACTTACCTTACTAAATGTGGGGGGGGGGGGGGGATAAGCATGAACCTAACGGGCAAAATGAATCTGATTACACTGCCAAGCTTCAAAGTCATTTTATTTGTTGATAATCAATAAAGATGTGTTGCGGTCCACATGAGACAATTTGGAGAAAAAGTTGCAAGCTTGCTTCAATTTCAACACCAAAAATATTAACAGATAATAATACTAGTGTCTTTCAACACTTTAAAGGCAGTGAAGGCTACTCAAACAGGAATTCTTACATAAAAGCCACAGTTTCAACGTTATCGAAGCGCTTCTTTGAAATGAATAGAATGTACAGCTACTGCAAGAGTAAATTAGCTTCAATGGAATCTATGTTTTTAGCCGCACCGAATGCTCGATTTCATGTTAAAACACCGCAAACTCCTTCGGAGTATATTTCTTCAAGCGGTCGTTATATAATTCGAAGTATCGTCGATGAAACACAACTGGAAGCACTCAAAGCGATGAGTGATTTCCTTTCCTTTAATCAACAACAACATACGCACGTGATCCACGTGCGGTTGGGAGGCAACTTTGCTTCAACCAATCAGAATATCTACCCAAGAAATCTGGATAGAAATTAATATGCAGTTGAGGGAGCCGAATACAGTTTTTTAGTGATCAGGTGTTAGAAAACGTTATTTGGAAACTATGTATTTCTGGACGCCCAAAATTGGTATGGGGTAAAACTAACTAAGAAAGACTGTATTTTCATACGTCTAAGTACCGTTTCCATGGCAACGCACCGAACTATTAAACGTCCATAAATAGTAGGTTTCCTTTATTTTTAGAAAATGTACTCATTAGATTTTTTCCATTTTTTGTATCCAGAAAAACTCACAAAACACTGACACAGTTGCACTATTTTCATGTAATTTTAACAGAGAGATCTCCTGTAAATATTGATTTTGCATTTTAATGTTTTGTGAAGATACCCTTTGTTAGATTTAGGTTTCTCTTTGTAGGCGAGTTACGCCTTTAGGGAACTATTTTTATGCCAAATTTCACGAAATTCTAATGAGCGGTTCCTTAGAAAACAGTTCATTTCCACGAAAACAATCAGTCGCAATTTTTTGGTCAAATGCGCATGTATGGCTTTAATTGGGTTTCATGGCAAAGATAAAAAGCATGCAAAAGGTCTTGACGAATGACTTTTTTGCTCGGAAAGAAAAGAAAAAGAGTTCAGAAACGAGAAAAACCTAGTTATTTAGGATCAAAACTTAACTTTATTATCCATTTCATGTGAAATTGAGGGATCACTTTATCGACCGCCGTATTTGCGTACCACAACCCTAGCGCGCGCTTAAAGGACCCTAGTCAGCCTCCATCATTTTCGATGCCATCGAAATTATTGGTATTGCATGGTGGAGCGAAATCTTATTGCTTTACTGTAAGTTGTGTTCCTGAAAGTATGTTTCATTATCTTTAGTAGTTTCACAGTAATTTCGTTCATTTCGACATGCTGCGAATAAAATATAATAGCCAAACTCTCGCATATAAACAAAAACAAAGGTGTGGCTGACTAGGGCCCTTTAATAGCATCACTAACAGAATCTATAAGGCGCCCGCAAACTGTGTTCGGCCACCTTAACTCTACTCGTTTCGCTGGGCAACCAGTAGCAGCACAGCGAAACTACGTCTTTATATAAACCCAGGCTATGACATAAGCTGATTGCATGCATATTCAGACTCGCAAATCTGTGTCATGATCAATTCATTTTGAACCTTCAGGATCTTAACTACTGCAGCATTCCCCGGGAAGGGGGTGGGTATTGTTATCTGCCGCATTCTTTACGGTCAGAAGTGGCCAGGTATTCTGCAGTTTGGGAAAGATTTCCGTAACAGCGCCCGACATTAATTAATTATGCATGTGCCACTGTCATACCAGCCCTCTTCCAAAAACGGCGCTTGAATAGAGTCGCAAAATGATGCATACATAATAATGTATGTGTTAATTTTCTAAAGTTTGTGTAGTGGCTTCATGATATTTTTAACTTTCAATAGGTGCTAAATAGGCGTAATAAAAGCTCAAAATCTTCACCCGACTGTAATTTGATCGACGGCCATTACAATCATCGATCGCTCCACGTGCAAACCAAAAAAACCACTCAATAACAAAGAGTTTTTACTCATCGAGCAAGAAACATATTTCGCAGTAATCTTTTGGGTTGTAGCAGCACATATATCAGATACATGTAAGTTTATAATTTCACAACACAATGCATGAATTTCGCCTCTGTTATTCAATTAATTACCACTGAAATATCTGAAACGAATCACTTACTTCGTATTGCGGATCGCAGTAGAAAGACCAGCCAGCTGTGGATTGTAAATTGCACAGAGAGGAACCGAAATATAGCTGTAGGTTTCATCCTAAATAAACTCAGTCATCGCTCATCGAGGACAGCTTTGGTGCTACTTTTCCAACGGCATTCTCGACCCCAGAGCCGCTCGGCAAGCGCAAAAGGGAAGAGCTCTGGAGTCGAGAATGTCAAAAGCGCATGACTTATTGCAAAAAGCTGCTGACCAGTGCGCATCTTTTGGCCAGCAGTTGGATCGTAGGCCCTGGTAACAGGCGTTACCGGATGTCGTGAATTTCACGACATCCGGTAGCGCACGCTCAGTGTGATAAATTAACATTGCGCTTGCTCAGTATTATTATTTGCTCAGATCTGCTCAGTATCGCTCAGTATTAGGAAGCAAAGACAAATGCGCAGAAGCGTAGCATTTTTCACCTTATGGCGCATCAGGTTTTCGACAGCCAATGAAAAAAAAGATATTTTTGGATGGACCCAGAGCCACTCGTTCATTAGTTAAAAAAAAAAAATCGTTGGGGCTCTGGGGACGAGAATGACTAGTACGAATTAAATTGCACGTCACTTGTGCAAAATCTCTGCGAGGTTCTTGTTCAACAGTTGCAGTGTGAAAAAACGCACCAGCTTGGTGTAAGAGCATCTTTGTTTTCAGCTTACGAGGGTTACTTAACACCACTGATATGGTGTATTTTTCTTATTACACTATCAATGTAAGTGTTATAACAACACAAAGACGAGGTAAATCCCACACCCACCTCAGAGTTGCCATAACACATTCCTTTTTGCTTTGTAGTTAGGTAGCAGGTAGGTGGGTGGGTGTACGTGGTAGGTATACAGGCAGTTATCTGGGTAGACTGGCTGGGTGTAGGTGGGTTGGTAGTCTCGATAGGTAGGTAGCCAAGGTAGGTAGATAGAATCGGTTGAGGATGCGATCTGTACAGCCCCCGAAATGATCCCCAAATTGGCCTTGAAATTATCCCTAACCCGAAGTGATCCTATATTTCTTTCAAGCTGACCCCGAACTGATCCTAAGTAAATTTCGGAATATAATTGCGTGGTTCACTACGTTAGTAATTGAAAACAGTTCTGTCTGTCCTTGATAATTTAAACAATGCCGCGTTTTAAGATTGGTTGACACTTTGGACACTATTTTACAACTTCTTTACACTTATAATTTCATTTATTATTCACATTTCCTGTGGCTTTCTTAATACACCTTGTGAATAAAAAGAAAATAGAACCAAAAAGGTGGAATTTTTTGGAAACTTAACCTATTTTGTACAATTAGTAAAAAATTAATCAGCCCTCAGTTTACAACCGTTACGAACTCAGGGAACACACAACCCACAATTCAACTGCCTTTAAATGGGGCGGATAAAGTTGATCAAAGAAAAGCCAGGGAAGTATTATGTGTAAGGATTTCAAGGCAGCAGGGTAGGCTGAGCCACAAAATTTCGGATTTTTCTTTTATTTTATTTTTACTTTTGAGAATTTTAGACAACGAAATCACGGGAATGGGTAAAATTTGGTCAAAAGAATTTTAGACAAATGTTAGCTTCCATTTTTGTCCAATAAAATTACCCTCTTCCAGAAATTCGGAATATCCTCTCAATTTTTCGGTGACATTCACAGAAAAGATTTAGAATTTCCCGAGTTTTAAAATCCTGCTGTCCCGTAATCATTTCATATTTCCCTGACATTTTCCCGAAAATCTCTCCAGATTCGCGGAGGAATTTCCAGTGAAACAGGCCCTTGATCTTGGACACCTAAGGGTTGAAATCCCTCCTGCGCGTAAATATATTTATCGATCAGTTATATTTTTAAGGGAACGTGTTCAAAGTGCAGAATTGGCTTGAAGGCTATAGTACACAATACCCTTCGACAATTTGACAAGGACATGACAAGGGACATGAATGAAACGCTTCTTTTTCTCTCTTCGGGCGACTTGCCAGCCTTAACATCAAAATGGCTGAAAAAGAGAAATAAATACAGCCGACAGCGGTACCTCTGGACACTTTGCCGGAGCGTTGTACCATGACGATGCACCACGAGATTTCGGCCCGCGGTTTGCTTATGCCAGCTGGAGATGGTTTCGCGCTGCTTTCCGATACCTTGTCCCCGGCAAGACAGTTAGGGAGAGAAAAGTCGGCCCCTAGACCATACGAGACAGATCCCTTTCGTTGGCACCTCAGTTCCACTTTACTGACTTAAACTGAGATTTAGCCATGTATATATATATATATATGACAATGTAGTCATTTTGTCTTCCATGTGGTGCGTTTTGAGGTTTGGGCATGCGTATGGCCTAAAACGATATAATGACAGAACGATGACTCGTGATCAAACGACCTGTAATCTTGGAGGTACCGCTAGTCTTGGACTCCTTTTACCTTATTTCATTCTTACAATTTTTATTGCCGTTTTCCCGAAAACGATTGCTCCTTCGATGGATTGTTGACATTGTTAAGGGAATCAGGTCATTACTCGAAGAGCTCTGTGAAAGGCTTCGCTATTTTTCTGTTTTTGGCTTTTAAGTCAACACTTATTACTGTGACATGTAATGAAAATGTGCCACGTTTGTTACTACAACAACTCAGATGCTACCTTTCGCTTCTTGATGTCTGGTGACATCAATCCTAACCCTGGACCGGTTTCCACATTGACTGCTGGTAGATCAGTTACCTCGTGATGAATGCCAGAAGCTTAAAAAGTTATCACAAAGACAGCATAACAAACTGGCAATCCGTGTGTAACCTCCATCGCTTCCAGGACCTGGTGTATGCCGAAAAACTCTGACGTTATATGCGTCAATGAGACATGGTTGAACCAAAGTATCGGCAACTCTGAAACATTGCATTCTGGATTTACAATATTTAGGAGAGATCGGTCTGATCGAGGTGGTGGTGGAGTTCTTATCGCAATCAAAACAACCACCTTCAAAGCTGTCAAAGAATTTAAACCTGAATCAGAAGCCGAGCTGCAACAGCTTGAGATCACTTTTGCCGAAATTACTACGCTTGGTGGTCAAAGAATTTTATTCTGTTTTTGCTATGGCCACCCAATGAAGACCCAAATTGGATGGATTTATTCGATAATTTTCTGCATGAAGTTTGTGACCAGTTCGACAATATGGTAATTTTGGGTGACTTTAATTTGCCAGACATCTTCTGGGACTCCATCGACAGCGCATCGGGTGTAAACGAACTAGCCTTTATTGAAACCTTTCACGGCCACCTCTTGACATGCACAACTCAATAAAAGACCCACTCCTGGCAACAACATACTTGACCTTGTAATCATGAGCGTGGCGAACCGTGTCAATGTAACCGACATATTGTTAGCCTGCGTAGCAGTCGTTTCCGTTTCCTTCAAGCCAAGCGGGGCAAGCGCGCGAGGGCATTGGGCAAAAAGGAGCAAAAAAGTAGGAGCGGGGGGGAGGGGCGGGGAAGGAAAGGAAACCCCGCTCCTACTTTTTTGCTCCTTTTTGCCCAATGCCCTCGCGCGCTTGCCCCGCTTGGCTTGAAGGAAACGGAAACGACTGCTACGCAGGCTAACATATTGTCTCCAAACGATACTTGCCCAAAAGAGTTAAGCGCATGCTGTGGAACAGCCGTGATGAGTTTCTTGGTTCCGTCGAGTTCAACCTCAACACAAACCCAAAGCGTTTTTTGTCGATATCCAGGGATTGAAGATGAATTCCAAATCGCATACAATTCCTGATAGAGTCTCGATGCCAACGTCCACTGACCCAAGTAGTCGTACGCCGTTAAGATCTTCAGCTGAAAATCCTCAGGAAATAGCCAACTTGTTCGCATCAGTTTTCGCCCATGACAACCCCTCCCGCCCCCCTCCCCCTCCTCCCTTCATCTGGAAGCGCTGCCAATGTACCAGCTTCTCAGGATATGTCGGGATTGACGCTCACGGTTAGCGAAGTCCAATCTGTGCTCGAAGCCCTTGATGTCCTGACGGAAGCCACCCGAGTGCACAGAGAATTACAGACCCATCTCCTTACCGTCTCTGATATCCAAAGTAGTTGAGCGATTCAGTTCTATTTAACACTTCAAAGATAGACTGTACGAGGTGGTAAGAGATTATTAACATGGATTTATTAGAGGGAAATCATGCACCTCCAAACTTTTGGAAGTTTTGGACCACATGCACTATAAAAGTTGACTAGTTAAAACAACCAATTAAAATTGTCGCCAAGTGCATCTGAGAGAACCCTTTTTTTTAGTTGGTTTGACCAATTTAAAAAAGTTTAAATTAACTGGATTCTTTTGGTTTGAAATAACTAATTAAGAATAAGTTAAAATAACTACCAATTAAGTCATTTTGACCTATTTGTTTAGCTGTTTTTACTTCAATATATATGTTGTTTTAACCACTAAAAATATTAGTTTTAACCATTTTTATAGAGTTAGAATAACCAATATCCTTGGTTGAAATAACGTAATTCATTTAGTTAGCGACCATCCAAAATTAGCTAATTCAACCATTTAAAAAAGTACCCGGGGTGCATCTGAGAGAACCCATTCTTTTTAGTTATTGTTAGTTAATTTAACTAAAAAAATAGGTTACAATAAATTGTTAATTTAACCACAAATAAAAAGTTCATTTAACCCATGTAAAAGAGTTAAAATAACACATTTAAATGGATCATATTGGCAGACAATTTCGGTTACATGCATCTTTATTGAATGAACAGGCAGTCAAATATATACATACATGGGCTCCCTACTAAGGCCTTCGATAAGGTGAACCACGGCTGCCTGCTGCAAAAGTTTCACGAGTTCGGATATGGAGGCAGCCTCTTACAGTGATTTAGCTCATACAGGATGGGTCGCTACCAACGTGTAACAGTACTGGGTGAAACCTCTGATACTTTGCCTGTCGGCTCCGGAATACCTCAGGGCTCCATTTTAGGCCCGATGTTGTTTCTCATCTATGTAAATAACTTGCCCGATTCGGTCCTGACGAGCCATGTTGCATGTTTGTCAATGACACAAAGTTATATAAACAAATTAAGTCTCGGGAAGATGCTGCGTACCTACAAGCTGACTTGCTTGCTGGCTTGTTGACAGACATCACACTTACAGCTGGCTGGGATTTTCATTTCTTAAAAGTCATGCTCGCTGGCTGTGAAGTAGCGGGTATTTTTTTCCCAGGAACGTTAAATAGTCACCAAGATTGACGTAGGGACACTCAGCTAGTGTTTAGTGCAACATACGATTAATTTTCTGTAAAAGGGTCGTTGGGTACTTCTGCTTCTTTATGGTCAGACTCATTCCGTCTTCCGCTTAATCTTTGAGTTGCTGTCGCAACAACACGGACTGTCTTTCCGTGCTCTTTTGACCCTTTTTCAAGTCAGAGTCCAGCACGTTTAAGATTCCGTTATGTCTATTCCTGGCTGCAATTTCAGTATGTTTTATGTCATTTTGATTATTCATTTATTAATTTTCAACGGGGTCATTTTTCTTAAACTGCAGACGGTCGCGGAAAAATCGAAAATTCGGCCTCCAAAAATACAGCAATGAAATGAAAGCAGACCTCTGTTATCGCTTGCGCTCCTCTGTAATCGTGCAATCATGACTGCAGACGATAGAACGATGTGTTATCACAGTTGATCAAGGCTAAAAAAAAGGAAAAAGAGAGAGAGAGATGGAGTTATGATCAGTGCGTCGCCATGGCGCGCGACGGCAGATTGGGCAAGTGCTCCTCCTACCCCTCCCTTGTGGGTAAACTTGTGTAAACAAGGATGAACGCGGTTACCAAGGCAAGGCAAGGCAACGAAAACAAAAGATGGCGGCGGAGACGAACTCGATCAAATCTGCCGAAATGGCTCAATCTCCGCCAGTTATGAGAAGTGTTCTGTCTAGACCCGGCTCGATTTCTCCTGCAGTTACTCCTTTCTCGGCAGCTTTGATGGAACTGGACGAATACCGGTAGGAATGCTAGCTTCTATCATTTTAGTTTCGTTGGAGATTTTGACGTACGGCTTCGTACTTCGCATGTTGATGGTTTTGAGCACTTTTGAAGCAATCCTTGCTAAAGTTTACAAGTTTTCAGTAAGATGAAGTACGTAAACTGGAACAGGATACCGTTCGACTCGAAAGAAGTGTTAAAAATCGTTTACAGAGTTATGTACTAGAATCTAGTCGAATTTCAAATTATGTATAGTATATGATATGATCGAGCTTAACCTTAATTAACTTTCACGCACGAGCTTTTGTGTTTTGACTTCTTGACTCCATTGTCGTAATTTTTTAGCTTTTTGGCGCAATCCAATTTTTTTTCAAATGTAGTTTTATATTCAATCTTTCTCCGTGGATGTAGTCAATAAATCTACGTTCAAAACAATTCTCTTGATTAGAATAATAGTTTCTATCGCCTTTTATATGGCATCATCAATCTCTCTCTCTGAATTCGTCCAAACCACAAACGCCTCAAAGCCATTTAACTCACATTGGGGTTATATTATAATAAATTATTCAGCAGTTGGCATATCACAGCTGCTGCTACAATGCTTTTTTTTTATTTTCCCATATTTTGCATATAATCCATACTAAGGTTGAGCAATTTGGAAATATTGAAAAGATTGGGATTCAATTTTGTTAGGTTTTAATTTTTTTTTCCATCGTTCACTCATGGTTAAACCCAGAATGACCTGGGGATTTTTTATCTTTTATTTATTTATTTATTTATTTATTAATTTTTGCCACTAAGTTTAAAAAATACGGGGTACACTAAGGTGATTACATTTAAAAGTGTTGCGCATAAGTTCTTGCATCATGCTGGAAACATGGTTCTTTTCTTCTAAACAAACAGTGTGTAACCAATCTTTTTTATCTCATTGTTTAAAATTGCCAGTCGTCATCTTTGCATTAAAAATCATTAGAAAAATTCTTTGTCAGAAAAATGTATTACCAGAAATGTTAAATAAATTGTTGTTATATTGTTACAGGCCGTCCATTGCAGACCAGGTTCACATTGGGTACTTTAGTCAGGACAGATCCTCACAAACTGAAGTATCAGAGATAGCTCAGCTTAAGGAGATGACAGAAGTACTTCAAAATCTTGTCAGGGTTAGTTATGTTAATAGCCATTCTTCTTAATGAGTATTTGAGATATGCTGGATCAGAGACCACATTATTAATAAACTGAAAACAGTTTTGGCCATAAAATTATTACAATCATCCCTACCAATGACCTGCAAATGTAGATTATAGATGAAAATATACTTCTTTTAGACCCAATATGTGTAAGTAAATTCAGTTTCCTAATGATTATTCTAATCAATTTGCCTTTGAATACTCTTTCTGTCGTTCATTGTTTTGTAAGCTTTTGTATATTTTCAGAAGTACTGCATTTGACGTCAAGTGCAGAGAAATACATACATTATACTTATTAAAAAGGTCTATATACTGGGAGTCTGTATTGTTACATGTACAGGCAGTGTACAGGCAAATTAACTCCCTGTCCATAAATTTGGAGTTGTTTTTGCTTAATCCAAATACACCTTTTGTTTAAAAAGTAATAAACAATGATAAACAGTGATGTCATATATGTATAAATAAACAAATATTAAATAAATAAATAATTATAGTAATAATGATGATAATAATAATAATAATAATAATAATAATAATAATAATAATAATAATAAAGTCATTTGTATTGCATATTGTCTATATGTATACAATGTATATATTTCACATGCACATTGCATTATTTTAATAGCTACTATTAAGACAAAATTATTAAAAAGCTAAAACTAAGAAGCTGAGTTTTAACACAACTTTGAAAAGGTGTAGTAAATGTGTTATGTTACAGATGGCTGTAGGAAGGGCATTCCTGAGGCATGGTGCCACTAAATCCGAATAATCTTTCATTTTGGGCCATTAAATTGCCATTTACATGTAAATATAATTAAAAGTAATAATCAATATGAATGTGTGTTTCCAGAAAATAAGATATCCATACCCAACACTGTGTATGTAATTCAGAAAAACCAAAACTTTCAAAGGAATGTATAAAGCTTAAAGCTGGAATTTCCTAATGGCGGAGAGTTCAAACAACAAAACATGTACCTCGGTAGGCAGACCATGGTAATGGGTATTTTCTGGAACAATTTGAACATTTGCATGCACAAAAAAATACAAGTTTTACTTTGAGTTACATGTAAGTTGTATTCTACATGTAAGTTGTATTTCTTTATAAGTTATCTATTTTTATTTATTTGTTTGTTTATTTAATTATTTATTTACTTTTTTGTATTATAGGACATTGAGACTCTGAAAAGGAGTTTGCATTATGCAAAGCATGTTCTTCAGGCAGATTATGAAAATAAGCTGCAGGAAAGAGCTTTGGACTTGTAAGTAAATACTCATTTGGTAGACTCAGTCTATAACCTGTTTGTGTCAGGTCATTCTTAAAATTGTACATTAGTATAAATCTACTAGCGTTCTATCACGAATGCCGTTCTTTGATTGGCTTTGCTACCTGCTATCTATTCTGTGATAGATAGTGAGTAGCGGTTTTCAAAAAAATGGCGGCCGCTTCGTCACATTTTCAAAGTGTCTGCGATGAGGAAATAGATACTTGTTTAGTTTTGACCGACTAGTAGATTTATACTAAAACAATTAGATTATCCGCTCTCAATTTCTATGCATGATAGCTGATTCGGGCTGCGCCCTCACCAGCTATCACGCGATAGAAATCTCGAGCTCATAATCTACAGTAATATTGTTAATTGTATGAACAATTAATTGTATAATTGTATGCGTTATTTCCTCAAATACATAGTAAATACCTCAGCCTTAACCGGCTTTAACCCCCAAGGCAAAACGACATTTTCTCCAGATCCAAGACTACAGACTCAATGTGCATGTATGATATACCATTTTAAAGCTACTCGTGAATGTAGTTTATAACTGATATAATTATGAATGAGAAAAGTTATGGCTTTGAGATAAATGGCCTTAAAACGTAAAAATTTTAAAGTTCAAAAACGTCCCAATCCTTGTGTATATTAGGTATACCTCTAAACTATAGCTCATTTTGCAGTTCTCAACACGTTCATTAATGTGAGAGATGTACTAAGACCCACAACTTCTAGGGGAAAAAAGTTGAAAAGTTATGGGGGTGGTCAACATATCACATATGGGAGGGGGTTAAGATTTTATCCTTTTAATGAGTGGATCTTCACTAGATCATCTCTGTGTCAAAAATTCATAGAAATCTTTCAAATAATGAAAGAGTTATGGAATTATGTGCCAATTGGCACTCTTGGGGGCTAAAGGGTTAAGTGCATGTACTGTGGCCTTTTATTTCACATCTTATGTGTACACTAATAAACCACCTTGAATTTGTGTACACACATGTTAAAAGAATTAAATGTATAACACGTTCATACTTGGCAGAAAAACCGCATGCACACTCTACATCTGGCCTCGGTTTTTCAAAGAGAGGATACAGCTCTATCCAGCAGATAAATCACTATCCAGCAGATAAAATGTACTCCAACCAATACATTTTATCCAGTGGATAGTGACTCATCTACTGTATGAACTATTAGTTATCTGTTCTTTGAACAACTGGGGCCTGCTCTTAATTCATGTTTGATGCTGTCCTGAATGTTTGAAGGAGACTGTACTGTGGACCTTAACGTTGTTGTACAGTGTGGCTTGTGTTAAACAAAAGGCTGGGACATGCAGTGTACTGCACAAAATGGTTGTGCACAACACCATGTTTCCACCCCCTGAACTACATAGAAGGCTGTATATAGCATTATTAATTTTTGTTTTAAGTGGGAATTGATGACAATTGTGTACGCAATGTTGCATGACCCATCCTTGAGGGACATACTTATTCAAAGCAAATGGCTTAATTTTGTCAGTAATTTTTGTGACTGAAGATGGTGTCTCTGATATCACCCCTCTACCTCAGACAAGGTGGGTCCTCTTCGAGAAAACTTGTTAGTTGACCAGTTCCCTTTTGCTCTTGGAAGTTATAGGGAAGGGGAGGGGGTGCTCCCAGGCTCCGGGACTCCGAGTGACTGCCCACTCATTAAAAAGGGTTACAATAGTATTGTAATTACTTTAATTTGTCTCTCAGAGTAGATTATGCACTATTGTTTTTCTTGATCAGAAACACCACTGATTTTTTTTTCTTTATTGTTTACTTACAGATACTGCAGAGTCAATGACAGAATTTTGGAATTGGAGAAACAACATGAAGAGGTTAGTGCTCTTATCAAGTTCTATCGTTGAAAATCAAAGCTCAAAAGTGTTTTTAAGTTGTGGATTTATAAACTTATTCCTTTCACTATCAACATACATGTATCCCGGGGGGGGGGGGAAACATTTTCTGGTTTCCTCGTGCCAGAGAGTGGGTGGTAATGCTCTTAGTTGCTTCAAGTTGCATTCCTAATGTGCCGCCATGTGCAACTACTTACTAAAAGGGCTTTTAGAACTAAAGGCGTTAATTTGAATGGCTCCACAAAGTCATGAAAGTACATAAAGATGGGAAGAAGTTCAAACGTTCCACAGGCTCAAAGTCAGAACCACTTTGCTCAGCATAACAGCACCACAGAAAAGTACTGCTCAGAAGCTTTTATTTGAATGGTCACACTTTAGGATTTCATCCACAGACAAGCACCAGCTTGTACAGCATAATAAACAGTTCTACAGGAAAGTACAGCTCGGTAGCTCTCAGTTGAAAGGCTGTGAACAGCTCTCGGATTCCCAATAATGGCAATCTTCAGACATTCGTTGAATCCACTTCCATCAGTGGAAATTTAAAGATATCGGAACAAGTTCGGCCACTGAGGATTCTGCAGCGTGTGAATGAATTAGCACTTCACCATTCCCAGTTTTATGCTGTTAGTCAGCATAGCGCTATGTAAGAGATATACTAAAAGAAAATCTCATTTTCCGTATTCCAGCGTGTGAATGTTATCAGAAGAAGCTATCGCCAACAGCTTGCCGATGCCATAACTCAAATTTCCAATCAACACCAGGTAAGGAGACAAAATAGTTTTTTTGGAAAGTCTCCCTGAGGGGTGGGGTACTCCCCTATATTAAAGCTATACAGGTTCGTGCTGCCCCAAACGGTATGGTTTTTGAGCCGTTTTGGTCCGAAAATGGGTATAGCTTTCAATGATTTTTTTCTGAAACTCTGCAAGTGGGTATGGATGCTGTCAGTCAGACCAGTTCTGAAAATGGGCGTGAATGTTAAAGGCTTGATCTGATATGGGTTACCGGAAAAGTCATATGTTGGTCTGAAATAGGGTTAGGGTTTGGAGAATTGAGCCGCACTGGCCCCACCAAAAATTCTGAGGAGTAACCCCCACCCCCCCCCCCCCCACCAACCCCCGGAAAAATAGCACCTCAATAATATAGTCCATCGTGCAACCCTCGTTCCCACCCAAATTTTGCGCAATAATGTACTTCATTTTGCCCCCATCTTCTTACCCTAACCTCCAATATATCATAGCCTTAGCAATTTATGGTGCTTTTAGACGAAGCAATTGTTCCGGCACCTTTTAACGCAACGTCGAGACAAATAGCTGACGAAGATGCGCTTGGAAACACCCTATTTGAAATTTCGTTGCGATTTGCAGGAAAGTAGACTTGTCTTCTACTTTTTGAGACACTTTCTAGTGTTAAGTATGTTTTCTGCAACTTGATGACCAGAGAATTGCGTCGCAAGTTACAGAATAAAATTCCCTTGTGTAACCGCGCCTCTTCTTCAGACCCGTGGGCTGTTGGGAATTTTTCCAAGGCTTGGTATTTCGCATAAACTTTTCATTTCACAACACGTTTGTCGTGATTCTGACTTACATTGGGACTTAAAATAAAACGCAAACGACGAAATTATTTTTGGTGTGATTATGTTGTAACCTTCAGGTTCGACTTCCTACCGTTCGGTGTGATGGAAGCTCGTTAAGTGCTTTGCAGTTTCTTGCAGTCACGGCAAAATATTGCATCGACTGCTTGCATCTGCTTCTCTATCGAAATAAACTGTTTTGGCTAGAAAGGACCACGCGGCGAGATAAGGCCATTTCTGAGATAATTGAACCTCATTATGAAAGCGAGGCTTAGTGCATAGGTTTTATTATGAAAATTAGTTTCCGTTTTAAGCTAATTTTTACTGAAAAGCTTTGCACTTAGCCTCGCTTTCGTAATGAGGTTCAAAGCAGCTTGGAAATGGCCTTTTGGGACGAGACAAGGGAGCGGCGCGCGGATCGCGCGCGAGAGGAGAAGCCTCGTGTTATCTCAACCCCTTTTCGTTTAAAGGCGTTGTTACAATAGGCAATTTTTCTTGCAACTTGTCTCGCAATTTTTTTGCGACACAAGTTGCACGGATCGTTGCCTGGTGTAACCTGCCCTGAAATGAACATGCCTCGCAACGTTTTTGTTGCAGTCACCGTTGCACTAAGTAGAACCAACTTCTACTTCTCGCAATGATTGCGGCAACAAAAAAATTGCGAGGCATGTTCGTTTCAGGGCATGTTTTCACAACGTCGCAACGAGATTGCGAGACAAGTCGCGAGAAAAATTGCCTAGTGCAACAACGCCTTAATGCTGCCAGCTTTTGCGAGCGCCCTCGTGATGATAACTGCATGTACTCAACGGACCTCGAGAGAAAAGGGTTACTGCTTGCAGTCAAGGTATTGCACGTAGTTTGTATGTAACAGTCAACATTCTAGCAATATTTTCTGTGTTTAATTTAGTTTTAATAGTCGTGACGTTATTACTCCTGTATAGGCATATTATGCAAAGAAAAGCAAACAAGACAAGGCGATGTTTTCCGAAAAACTCAAGAAAGTGCAAGACGACGATGATGACAAGAAGAAAGCCCAGCAACAACAGGACTCCATTATCGAGATGATGAAAATGCAGATGAGAGATGCGCAGGAGAGGGCCGATAAACAGCTTGAAGAGGCCATGCAAAGGCCGTATTCTGTGAGTAGCGTGTCCACGAATCCTGAGATTTATGAGCTGCGAGACGAAGTTGAAAAGCTGGAGGCTAAATTGGACGATACGATGAACCAACTTGAGGACAAGGAAAATGAAAATAGGCGCTTAGGTGAGTGGGTTTATGAACAGAGAGAGCTGTTGTACGGCATTTTGTGAGATAATTAATTTACGTACAGTATATACAGTACAAACATCTTGGTACACAGATGTAACGAACCTAGCTTGAGGTGTGTATTAGGAAGCCATTTGTGGGCATCTGTTTAGAAAGGTTATCCATTTAAACTTGGAAACTTAGAATGGGACTAAATATTTCTCATTACAGACATTAGGTATTATTTAATTACTCAAGATGCTTCTACAAATTCGTCGGCAAACGAACCCAGACAGACGAAAGTGATTTTTTTATAAACAGACATCATTCTTTTCAAACAACTTTCACAGACGTTTCAGTTGCCAACATTGAGGGCTAAATTGTAGGCGTCTTACTTAGTTTTGGGTTTTGTTCCTTGGTTTACAATCTAAATGCCCTCCCCCGCCCTCCCCCTCTCTGACAAAGGTCTTACAATCGGGTTAAATTTTTTTTTTCAATTTCTATTTAGCGAGTGATATCGATGACTTGAATGAGCAACTTAATGGTGAGAGACGGCAAATCCAACAGGTATGTTCAGAGTTGTGTTATACACCCTGAGTGCCAAGAATGCCTGTACAAATCGCCGCACGACATTTTCCCCCGACCGTCGAATCGTCGATCCTTCTGGAGCTTGATGTTTTTTTAATGTGAGTGTAATTATTTTCCCTTTTCTTTTCAGCTCAAGAAGGAACTGTCTGACGCCCTCTTGGCTGCTGAACAAGAGAGGAACAGCTTCAAAGCTGAGGTGTGTGTTACAATGATTTGTAGATTGTTGGGATGAAGGTTTTAACTTCTGCTAACTAACAACTCGTAACTTCATAGAACTCCAGTCAGGAGCCAGGATCTATATTTTTAACAACTTCTGACAAGGCTAAAATAAAAGATGATTGACAATAATTACTTTTCACTCGACCTCACCGTCGTTGGTTCGTTTGATTCTTGACGGAGACCGTCGTTTTGGTAGTTGCTAGAGAAGCCGAGATACTGCCATCAGCGTTGTGTAACAGGTTGCTTCTAGTAAAATTCCTTTCTTTCTGATGCCATGTTGGGTATCTTTGCGTTAGGGCTCAAGTCGTTTGTGGGAGCAACCTGCGGTTTTCGCTTTCATTTTATGGTGATTTCATTGAAGTGGAAGCAAGGTCCTTACGACTGGAGCAGCCTCGTCCCCAGTCCTCCATGACGCACACCCTCGTCCCAAGCACGGTTCGCTTGACAAGTGCATGGAGGTCTGGGAACGAGGCTGTGATTTGAGAATAGGGTATGTCAAAGATGCCCTGGGTAATCCCGCAATGTAGCTTTTATGCTGATACTCCCATCACTTCGTAACTGATGAATAGCGCAATAAAAGCGCACACAGTCGCAGCAAAAATCATCAGCAGTTGGTAGGGGGGTCGATGTTTAAATGAAGTACAAATTGTATCGAAGATCGCCTGTAAAAACGGCCCTAACAGAGGCTTAAAATTCATCCTCGGAGAAAGGTGGGGATATAGTTGGGGCTAGGGGAGGTCAAAACGGAAAAAAAAACATTGGGCGCAGAATAGGCAAGCGGAAAAATGAATTAATTTATTTTCCCGCTTGACTCTTCTTCGCGGAATTTTTTCCGCGCAGTTTTTTCTTTTTCTCACCCCAAATATATCCGACTGGGTCTCCAAAGATGCCTATTGACTTAAACGAACATAGGATTAAAGCAGCAATTTTGAAATTCTTAAAATTATTTTCTTTTGACGAAACATAAAGAGATTTGAACTTCATAAGTTGCGTTTAGAAGGTTATGACTACAGGTAAACTTATTTTATTTTAGGCTTAACACTTAAAAGTGAAAACATTTCGAATCTAACAAAAATAATAATGCCGTAGATAAAAGTACCTTGCTTACTGTAGAAAGTTTAAAATGAAATGTGTTTGCCTTCAGTACTAACTAGGGAAACTTTAAAAGTAAAATATCTTTTAGAGATTTAAGAGTTTTTTTAATTTATTAATGAAAACTATTTATAAATCTGTACAAATATTATTATAACTATATCGTATTAACCATTTGAAGCTTGTTATCCTCAGCATAAAATACCTTCAGCTCCAGAATCTTCTAACAAGTATGAAGATCACAAAAAACTGGATCATACAACTGTGCTCTTTCTTGTAAGAATATTAAAAGATCTTTATCATTAAACGCTACATAAAAGAATCGTTTTAAAACTTTTAAATCATTTAAACGCGCGTTTTGATCGCATTTTAAATATTGCAAAGAGCTAAAGATGCATGCATGCTCTCGGGATTGTTCAGGTTTACTTTCAGGTATTACAAAAATTTAATATCAATTCGAAAAAGATGCAATCCAACGTATGGAAAAAGATGGCGGCTGTACATTTTACCGCAAAAGCTTGCGAACCTAACACAGCCAAAAGGCACATAGAAAGCCAAGTTATTTTGCGAAATTCCTCCCCGTACTAACAACATCATGTATGCCAAGTTTGAAGCTTTTACAACTTTTCTGCGCGTTTTATGAGCGTTTTTTAGTTTTTTCTCACGCTAAGAATTATGGGTTAATGTACCGGTGGCCGTCTTTTTCGGCACGGTGGATTCCAGTCTATTCGCACTACCAAGAATTCCCAGCCTATTAGAACAAAATTTTCCCCATTTTAGGGGACTACTCCACCCATTTTGAAATTAGATTAAGAACGGTGCCTACTGATACAGAAGTATTTTTTGCGCGGTTTGTGACTATACCTTAGAGCACTTGCTAAGTTCTGCTTTCTCCGCATAGTTTTAAACCGCGCAAAAATATTACTGTATTAGTTGGCACCACCCATAGGAAACCCGAGTATCTTGAGATGCGAAGAAAGTATGCGCAGTAACAAAAGTAGGCACCGTCCTTGAATCCAAAATAACTCACTTACTGCCTATTCCGTGGGTTGTTATCCCAGAGTGCACTTTTAATAGCTCGTCTTTTCAAGAAATTATTTTTCCAAGTCGCGTCATTGTTAAATTCCATATTAAACGTAAATGTGATAAAATCTAAAGCTTAATGTAACAAATTGCTCCTCCGTATTTAAATGTAACAAATCGACCTACCTAAAGAAAATTAAGCTTTACAGCTCGACATTAAATATAACAGCTACGTGAATATATGTTTTATCGAGCGTATTGACTTTATTTTTATCTGACCTGGCTAAAATATCTAGGGTTAATGTTTTTTGTTGTTTTTTTTTGTTGCTATGTCGTCGGATTTTTTAATTTCCGCAAGCTAATGGTAATTTAGATTGTAAAAATTCTTATGTAACGTAATAATCAGTAGTGTAGTAGTAGTGCGAAATGCTGGTCACTATAAACCAGAGGTATTTTGCCTATCATTAGAGCAACTTACAATAGTTTAGTTATCTGAAAAGTCTAATTTGTCATTACTTATTCAGGTACCTTACATGTCAAGTTGCTTTCGAGACCTTCAAACATCTCGAAATCCTTAAAAAAAAGGAAAAAAAGAAACCTTTATACTTTCAAGTATAAATCTTGTAACAAGTTACATTTTATTTTATTTTACAGCTGCAAAGACAGAAAATTCAACTTCAAGGTGAAATGGATGCCAAAATTCAGGAGACAAAGAATAACGTATGTTGAAAGGATCTGAGTTCTTGTATTTCTTTTGACACTTTTTGGTCTTATTGCTCCCAAAATGTAATCACGTTTGATTGAAGGAAGCTTTCCTTCAGTTCTCCGTTCTCAGTTCTCCATTCCGCCAGAAATTGTTAAAACCAAAAAAAGTCCCCAGGGCCCAGTTGTTCAAAGCCCGATTATGCTAATCCTGGGTCAACGTGAACTTTCATTCGGGTATATTTACTAATCCGTAAGGATTAGTCCAAAAGGTTTTTGTCCCTTAGTTTCACCTTAGACTTTTCATTACCATTAGCTTAAAATAAGCCTTTAAAATCATTCTTAATGAGTGAGATGAAAACCTCGGTTAACTTTTAATCGTGGATTAGCGTTAATCGGCTTTCGAACAACCCGGCCCTGATGGCTAATTTAAAACCCAAAGAGGTCTTTGCACTTCCCCATCACAGACTGATATACCTGAATGAACTCCCCTGGAGGTCTTGCCTTAGTACGGGAAATGCAGACTGCGACTCCCGTCTGGTAGATGACAGTTAATACTGTAAGAAGACTGGTACGATTAAAGGATCGTGGGATCGTTTGGGTAGACGGGTGGAAATGGCGCCGACGATTAAGTGCATTTTTTCGGCATTTTCACAGGGTAACGTAGCTCTTGTTATATAGTTTTCACCTGAAAGGGTATTTGCTATACAACTGACAACCAAGAATCGCACTACTTATTCATCGGCGCAATTTCCACCCGTCTACTCAAACAATCCCATAATCCCTCACTCATACCAGTCTCCCGGAGTTTCTGGAGTGAGAAATCCACCGGACGGGTAAAAGATGGCGGCTTTACATTTTAACATAATACCTTGCGACCCTAACACAGCCAATAGGCACATAGAAAGCCTTATTTTTGGAGAAATTCGTCCCTGTACTAACAACACTGTGTATGCTAGGTTTGAACTTTTTACAACTTTTTTTTTACGTTTTTATGAGCGTTTTTAGGGTTTTCGTACGCTAAGAGTTATGAGTAAATGTACCTTCTGTTTTGGTACGGTGGATTACGATGAGCTTTTACAGTGTATGTTGATCAATTAATCCATCTCCAACTTTCTTTGTCAGTTAATGGCGGCGTCGCGGAAACAAGTTGAGGAACTACAGCGAGCTCATGATCAAAAAATAAAAGAGCAGAAAATTCTTGACGAGAAAAGGAGGCTGATGGAAAGCCAGCAAAAAGAGGTAATAACCAGGGCTGCTTTGTACTGTGTTAGAAAGTATGTGGCCAAACAGGTTTGTACAGGTTGATAAGAAACACAAACTTTCAGTTTGTCTGGTAGGTAGATTTTCCTTTTCTTCAGCTTAAAGACAACAGGAATCATCCTCATCTCTTGGATAGTTGGTTGATTAGTCAGGTAGGAAGTCTCCCGATTTCTTTAGCTATGTACCTTCCAGACAGACGTCCGGGTTTGTTAGGTTGGTAAATATGGAAAGACACTTCACTTATAAGTTCTCGGTCTTGTCAGCTATATACACTTTTTAAATTGAAGTCTTTTTACCAGTATTTTATCATTGAAAATAGCACACATATACAGTAGCAAGCTGCTCGTCACCCAGTGTTCCCGGAATAGATAGCTTTGCGTAACAGTTACTTTCGTCACGGAAGGCTTGAATTGTCAAGAAGCGGTTCATTCTGTGGGAACCGGAGTACAGATGACGCAAAACAAAAGACAGAAAACAAAACAACTCCAAACAAGACTTAACCACAATAGGTAAAAAACAATACAAATACAATGTTCCTGGGTACCTGCAGACCCCAAGAAGCTTAGGTATTGAGTCAGCCAGCCATGAGGCCGGCCATCTCTGTGCACAAACCTCCGTGAGTGATCATAAAAGAAAGGAATCATATCAGGGCTGCAAATAACGGCCGGTCAACGGACAATGTCCGGTCAAAATCGGGTATTGACCGGACAAATCCTTGGATTGCCGGACATCTTGTCCAGTCCTTTACAGACTCGTTCAGAGAAATGCTCTATTTGATAATCACGAGGGACAACATTCATGTTTCCGAAAGAAAAAACAAACGAATATAAAACTAGACAAATTAGTGGTCGAGAAATTCCCGGTAGTCGCAAACTTCCACGATGTCATCAAGTCCTGTCGCGACCGCAGATCATCGTGTCTTCCGTTATTTTATTTACTTTAAGTGTTCCCAATTAGTAAAGGGTTTTACCTTTAGTTAGATACCATGATTGACTCTTAAATAAAGTGATTGATTGAATGATCGGAAAGCGCCCTCACGAAGAATAATATTGCTGCACCGAGAATACTTGATGCAAAGTGCGAAAAGCGAACAAACCATACGTTACTTCCGGCACACCCTGCAAAACATGCTTGGTTACTAAGCTTTCTGATAATTTCATCACTCGATGCAACTCAAAAATGGAGCGTATAACACAAAAAGTGGAAGAATAAGGTTGTCTTAAAGGGGTTCTAAATGGAAGAAAGTCAGCGAGCGCAACAATTGTACCTGGAATAAGAAGCCATGCATTTAATACAATTACATACAGTGCCGAATATCGAAACCTTTCGACGATATAAGTGTTTCTTGTTTATGTTTACATTTCAGTTAGCTTCTTTCTTCAAATTAATTAAGAGATCGATTGAACCCTTCAGCTTTCATATATTCTTCACATTTTACTTAAAGTTCAGTTGTAGAAATGATGTGGCGATTGTCAAAATGTAATATTTAATTGAGTGATTTTGCCAGATGTGAAGTAAAACGGACAATTGCGGTTGTAGCTTGCGTAACCGTTCCACGTACTGAATGCGAGGCTTCTTCTGCAGTAAAGAGTAGTAAAACTATTAACTTGTAATTTTTATTGCCAAACCGACTTAGATTCAGTTGTTGTTTTTTTAGTTGTAAAGGGATTACTGTGCAATCTAGGTTCACTATCGCAAGAGTTACGACTGTTAAAATTTGACCGGCCAAAAACGGGCAGTGCCCGAGCAAAAACATGTTTGACCGGACAACGTGACCGGCGCCTGCCCGTTAGTTATTTGCAGCCCTGCATATGCGGAAAAGATGAGCTCTGCCTTAAAATTACTTTCGTCACTGAATACTTCAAGTACAAAGTTGAATTGACAAGAAGCTTAGGTATTGACAGTTAAACAGCCATGAGAAGAAACGAAGTAAAAATCATCTGGCCGGTCATCTCTATCACGATCGTCAGATAGGTACGTCAAGCGTGCATAATCCTTCTCCAGTCACCGAAAAGAGAGGTATTTCGTTTTCGGAAAAGTTACAATTACTTAATTCATGGAGTGCTGTTAAGGACAAATTTAAATTGACAAGAAGCTTAGGTATTATGCAAGTCAGTTAGCCAGCCGTCAGAGTCGTCACACAGTCAGCGAGAAGAGAGGTATCCTTGCGGCATGGATGAAACGAAGTTCAGGTATTGAGAATGTCAGTTAGCTAGCTATCTGCGAAGAAACAAATGCAAAGTGAGAACCATCTGTTCCACCAGTCAGATAGGCACGTAAAGCGAGCACAACCCTTCCTAGTCAGTAAAACAGAGGTGTAATTTGCGAGGCAGAAATCCTCAGTCCAGACGTACAAGCCATAAGTACCAATCCAATGTAGCACAACTAACCAGCACTTTGCACTGTACTCCGTTACATACTTCATACGTGCCTGCACCAAAAGTCCTCCATTCCCGCACCGTCCATAACCGGAAGTGCACTCACTCAACGCACCACCGTCACCGGAAGTACGCTTACTGACAAGCGCCCGGCATATGGCACAGGCTTGATGGCGCCCAGGCTCTATCGAATGGTAAGGCTTGTTGAGGAAACGAGGGCCCAAAAACCCACAGTAAAAGTTCGTTTGTTGTGTTCTATATGTTCTTGTTCATTTTTCCGAGAACAGTTTTTAAGAGCAATGTTGCCGCAGTCGGGGAAAATTCAGGGAAAAACATTGCTTTGAAGGCCAGGGAAAAGTTAGGGATTTTGCATCAATGAAGGGAAATCTTTTAATCTACCTCAAAATCAGGGAAGTTTATTTTAGGCTCGCCATTAGGTTTGTGAATGAGTTTTCTTGTTGACAATGGTTATGTCGTTTCAAAAAATATTTACGAACGAATAGGCCATTTCCGAGTAGCTGTGAATCTCACTATGAAAGCGAGGCTAAGTGCAAAACTTTTCATATGAAAATTAGTTTTGTTTGCATATGAATGAAAACTCATTTTCATGACAAAAACTTTGCACTCAACCTCGCTTTCATAATGAGGTTCAAAGCAACTCGGAAATGGTCTATTACTTTCTGTGGGTTCATGGCTGGCTTTATTGCCAAAATATTTACCTTGGATGGTCAGCGGAAATAGGCCATTTCGGAGTTGCTTTAAACCTCATCATGAAAGCGAGGCCTCATGCATAGTTTTTATTACGAAAATCAATTTTCATTCATATGCAAACAAAACTTATTTTCATATGAAAAGCTTTCCACTTAGCCTCGCTTTCGTAATGAGGTTCAAAGCAACTCGGAAATGACCTATTGGTTTGTGATAAATGGAAAGTCACTTATGAGTTTCAACCATGATTATAGGCATTTTAAAGTGAAAGGTCTTAATAATTTAAGGGAGTATTCCTGAGGCGTGCTAATCACTGTAATCAAATTAACTTCATATATAACTGAAGCCACCCGACATCTTGCAAGTAATTCATGTTGTGGTACCATATAGTCACCAAAATAACCCTAACCCTAACCCTCCATATAGTCACCCTTACCCTACCATGAATTATATGCCCAACATCTGTTCTAACATACCTTGTGTTATCTTCTTGAGTGTTTTCTTTGACTGTATCATTGTTGTGTGTTGTGGTAGGCCATTCCCTAATAGTTTTGAACCTCGTTAAACAGAAAGTTCCGGTATAAAAGGGGCCTGGCCAAGCCATTCTCACCTTCAGTTGTCAATCAACCATCAGAGCGAAAACAACTGACAAACAACAAGTGTCTTTTTTTTTTCGGCTTTTGCCGATAAAATTGGCTTATTTTTCATAATAATCCTTGTTAAACAAATGAGAATTTGATATCTTATATCGTTGTGGTGATATTATAAAATTTTGAGGCATATTTTACAGAGGGCGGTTGAGTCAACAACTTGCCACGACTGAACAGCATCTAAATTTGCATCTCACGCCCACAAAGGTGTAAAATGAAGGAGGGGCTGGCCCTTTTATAGCGGAAGTTCTTGTTTAAGAAAGACGAGGCAAAGTGCAAAGCTTTTCACATGAAAATTAGTTTTGTATGCATTTGAATGAAGGTTAATTTCCATAATAAAAACAAAGCTAAAGCCTCGCTTTTATAATGACGTTCATTCTCAGTTAAAACAGCTGTCAAACTCGCAAGTGACATAAAGCAAAGAAAAAGAGAAGGTGTAAACTCCTGAACCCAGTTGTTCAATTGCCCGATTATGGGCAACCTGCACCATTCGCAACGTCTTACATGATTGGTCGAGAGGACAAAAGAACGAAAAACAGAACAATGCTTCCAATCCTAGAAAACAATACAGCTGCAGGCCTTCAGGGTCCAGTGAAAATGGAGCTTTTGAAAGGAGCAGGTCTACTGCCCGATTAAGCTAATCCTGGGTTAACGTGAACTTTGATTCGGGTTTAATTTCTAATAAATAAATTTTTTTGAAGAAGATTCTGTCTCTCAGTTTTGACGTAGACTTTTCTTTACATTTTTAATGAGCGAGATGAAAACCTCGGTTAACTTTTGATCGTGTATTAGCGTTAATGGACTTCCGCACAACCGGGCCCAGTGGAGTAATATCGAGCAAGACAACAAAAGGTAGAAAACAAAGGAAATGTCACTTATTTTTGCACAGAGTATCGCCCTCAAATGTAATACCTTTCTTTAAAAAAAATCTAACTATTTATGATTCAGTTGATAGGTATTATGTCTTGAACATACGGTATTTTCAAGTTTCTTTATCTGCTTTGCACAGGTCCTCTAGACAATCGTTTGGTGACTGTCGCTGTAGACTGTTCACAGTCCCCTATTTTTCCGTGGGATTTTCGAGCTTTCGAGGCTCCTACGCTTCGATCGAACTCCCGCCATGTTGGTTTTGTAAAGGCGAGCGCAACCTGGGAAGAGTGCCTTAACTACCGAGGGGGCCCTAGACAGGGTACGTTGAGTTGGGTAGGAGGAGCGAGAAACCCCAGTCCGGCCCCCCTAAGTATTTTAGATACTCTCCCCAGGTTGCGCTCGCAGTTACAAACGAAGATGGCGGGAGTTCCATCGAAACGTACGAGTCTCGAAAATCCCACTGAAAAATAGGGGACTGTGAACAGTCGTTGTATACCCATTTTCCATTTATAACTCATTTTTGCCCGTTTGTCGCTGGTTTATCCTTGTTCCGATGTTCTCTAACTTTCTTTCTCTACAAAAAGAAACTCTTCCTCGTGCTGGACGTAGAAAACTACTTGTGGCCGTTGTGGCCTGTTCTCTCCGCATCATGGATGCACAAGCTTTTAATCTCGCTTGAATCCCTCGTAGTCGATTCAGCAATTTATTTGCTCATTCTTCATATTTCAGGAGAAGCCTCAGATGAATGAATCAGAAAAGGATGACCTATTGAGAAAGCTACAGAAACGTGACAAAAAACAGCAAGCTGAAATCCTAAGGTGGGGAGATCATTCTCGTTAACTTTAAGTAATATCACTTAAACCTTCTTGTAAAAAAAATAGTCCCTTCAAAATCGTATACAGAAATATTCTTTGAAGTCTTTGAAAACAAGTGGTGATTTTATCGTGAGGCCTCCCGAGACGGAAATGCACTTAAATTTACATTCCACCAACAAAGGGTGTGAAATGAGGGGGGTGGGGAGGGTGAGAGAATCCCTCCTACTAGTTATAAACGTGAGTTGGTAATGGTTCACACGATCATAGAAAATATGGAATTGTAAAGTTTGATTCCAGGCCTAGAAAATCATGGAAATTAGAAAAATTTGTTTGGGTCATGGAAAAGTCGCGGAGTTTCAGATTTTTGCCAACATTGGTTTTAGTAAAGAAGTTCAGGGTACTTTGTGTGAAGCATCAAAACGTTCAGCCAGTGGCCTGCAACAGCTGTCAATATTGAGGTCATGGAATCTGATTCAAAGTCAAGGAAAGTTCATGGAATTTTCGATATGAACTCTGTTCGTGTTCAAGTGGTACACAGTTTCCAGGCACTCACAGCGATTACGTTTCTTTTCATAAGGTCGGCCACCTTCAAACATAGCTCGAACCCTCCGCGTTCATTTTTGTGGTGTGTCTTACACACAGGTTAAAGAGGGAGCTCGAAAGAGCCAACAAGGCTTGGGAGATGAAGGTCAACATTTTACAACAAACGTAAGTTTGATTTCCTTTTGCTCCTAGAAAATGTTAACAAGTTGCAATAAGCAATATAAGGAACCAAGTACTTGACGATAGTTTGAAGAAAGGAGCACAAAAATAAATCTTTGTGTTACAGTGAAACCTCCAGTTTGCGACACCTCCATGAAGGGCGCCGGTGCCTACTAATATAGAGATGTTTTTGCGCAGTTTATTACCATGCGGGAAAAGCAGTTCTTAGTATGGGCTATTGGAATCCAAAACGAAAATTGGGGGTAACCACACATCTTTTAGAGATAATTAAGAAACAATAATTGTAGCAAATAGTGCTAAAATACAGAGTAATGTATGGCATTTTTTTTTTAATCAAATTGAAGCTTTATTATCTCTGAAAAATGCATGGTTACGCCCAATTATCTTTTTGGATACCAACGGCACTTGCTAAGTTCTGCTTTCTCCGCTTAGTTTTAAACTGCTCAGATATCCCTGTAAGATAAGATATCCCTGTATTACCACCCATAGGAAACCCGAGTATCTCGAGATGCACAGAGCGTATGCGCAGTAACAAAAGTAGGCACCATCCTTAAGGAGACACAAACCTTTGTCCCGGAAGGACGTTCATATAATCTTTGTTTCAGTGACCGCCACTAAAGGCTCACCTCTATTACGGGGAAAGGGACAACTTTTGAACTTCCGAAATGTTAAACCCTTGATTAAGGGAACAACTAGGCAATGATTTCCTATTAAGTGACCGACCACCAAACAGGATTGATAAGATTATTGTACTCTTATAGTACTCTTATCACAAGTGATCACGCCTTTTAAAGCTTGAACGTTTACTGTACTCTTTCAAAGAATAAAAAATCGTGCATTTCATGGGTGCTTAAATCCTGGTCAAGAAAACAGTAAAAAAAATAACTGTTTCCCTCGAAACCAGTCATTAAGTTTTTAGTATTCACTAAAACTTGTTTTCTTTATTATTAGAATGCATGCGTTGAAGGATGAAAGTTTCTTGAGGACCTCGCTGCAAAGGCAGGCCGCGCGGCTCCAGCAAGCAGCCGTGGTGTATGCGGTAGGAACCCATGTAGATTAACTTCATCATTAAGAGTTTGTCAACTATAGCTGTATCTTTCCATGAGTCACCTCTCAAGTTTTTAGTAGAGAGGGGTGAGGAAAGACATTCTTTAGGAATATCTATGTTTGATTGGCCGTTTTTATACTGGGGACGCAACTATTTTCCGTTGTGCGTCGTTCAAGGCGCTAAACGAAAGATAGTTCGTCCAGACGCATAATCGTCTTGTGCCCGTCTTTATACTAAAGACGAATAGCTAGACGAACAACAAATGTTTGTCCAAGTTCGTCCAGACGGATAGACGCGTCCTTTAGTATAAAACGGCCGTTTATTTTCTTAGGATCAGGGGCAGTTTGTGGTAGATTTGCACGGTTATGACAAAAATAGTAAAAAAATTGTTTTCTATCCCTCGGACGTTTGTCCCATGAACTTAGTTTAATGGCCTAAGCTCCTCCTGTAGCTCAGTGGTAGAGCATCCGAACTAGTAATCGGAAGGTCTTAGGTTCGACTCATGTTGAGAGAATTCGGATTCCTTTTTCCGAGCATGCATGTCACTGACTGAAAAAAAAAACATCTACTTTATTTGTGTTCTATTGTTGGCAAAGGTATGGAATTTCAAATGTTAAGACTAACAAAAAAATTAGAAAGGTAATGAATTATTAGGAACTAATGGTAAAGTCGGGGAAAATAAATCTCTCGAGTGATTTCAATCCCTCATCTACAGTCATGGAATTTATGAATCTTGAACCACGGATAAGAGAAAACATATACGTAGTTCTAACTTTCTTGAAGCGGTTAAACAAAAAGTTTGAAAGGGATTCGTAACAAAAGAGAGATTTAGAATCGCGTTTACGGCAAACAGCAAACGGCTGAAATGACCACGTGACCATGTTCATCCCATATTTGCCGTTCTCTGTTTTCAAATTCGTTTCCACTATTCCCTTCTATGTACGCATTTTTTCAAGAAGACATAAACGCGAATCTTACGTTTGCCGTCTGCCGTAAAAACGCGATCCTGAATCTGTCTATTGACCTTTGCAATACTGCAACAAACGTGGGTGCGCAAAGTCTGTGATTTGTTTCTGATTGTTTTGTTGTTGTTTTTTTTTTTTGTTTGTTTGTTGTTGTTGTTTTTTTAATTAATTTTTTGTTTTTGTTTTTGTTTGTTTGTTTGTTCTTCTTTTGTAAAGAGTGATGGTCCTGCAGTGATTGTCACCGAAAGGAGAGATTTACCAGGAAGAACTTTCAAAACTCTAGTAAGTTTTAGCGATAAACAGTTAATCTTTCTCGTATTGTTTTAGGCCTTTGGAAGGGATATAAATTTTTCGTGTGAACTTACTCAGTTCAAGTTCGTGTTGTTTAGTTAACGGGGACCTTAAGCAGCGAGGACGATAACGCCACTAAAAACGTAACTTGAAAATTAAATTCGCTAGCCCTCGTTGGTGTAGTGGTTAAGAATAGAAGAAATTAAGCAAACGACTCGAGTTCGCGGTTCGAGACTCAGTTCTGTCCCAACTTGAGTGCCGTTCCCACTTATTATTATTATTATTATTATTATTATTATTATTATTATTATTATTATCATTATCATTATCATTATCATTATCATTATTATTATTATTATTATTATTATTATTATTATTATTATCATCATTATTATTATTATTTTTTTTTTTTTTTTTTTTTTTACATGTTCACTGTCAAACTAATCAAAAACATATTCCTTGTCTATTTTATTTGTAAAGGAGAGACCTGGACGAACTAAGGAGACGGTACCATTCAACAAAGCGGACAGACTGGGTGCAGGTAAGGAAGAAAAGCGATGGCTTTCATTCTTGCCACCATAGAAAACTAGTGATGAGGATGGCCAGCTTAGGATTATTTTTGTACTATTTAGGGTGAAAGCCAGGAACGAAATGTGACATGTAATTGCTTTGCTAGAACTGGAAATCGTTATTTTGTGAATGCAGATTAATTTGAGCCATTCCGAGAAAAAAAAACGTCCAACATGCTATTACCTTTTAGGGATCCCTTTTAAAGCTCCCGACCCTTCACTTTCATAATGGAGTGTCCCCCCCCCCCCCCCTTCAATCCTTCCTTCTTCCTCCCTCCTCCCTCCTCCCTCCTCCCTCCTCCCTCCTCCTTTCTCCCTCCTCCCTTCTCCCTTCTCCCTCCTCCCTCCTCCTTCCTCCGTCCTCCCTCCTCGGGGTGTACAGAGGGGTAGGCCCTCAAAGGTGCTAACCATTGAGCCATGGCAAACTCGTTTGGTGAGCTAAGCCATCTCACTTTCTTTCTGAGTAAGTTCATTTTGGTTGGGGTAAGATTAACGTACGCTCACGGGCGTAAAATGTACTCTTTGATGACTACATTATCGACACCTGCACGGTGCAATCACTGACCTCCATTCTCTTTCGATGTGATCTGTGTTGTGTTTCAAACCTTGAGCGGCCAGCTCAGCTCCTGGCGAAATATAACTACCAATACACCATGAATTTGTTGTGCTTTCCATTGCAGACTCGCCATTCAGTGAAGATCGCCCGACTCCTGCGCCACCGTTTCACGAGGAACCACCGCAGTAAGTTTAAAATATCTGAATCCCAAGCCTGGGTCACAATTGTTCGATATGCACAGGCATAAGAGTTGAACACAAGCGCAGTATCGTTTGTGAACCAGAAAAAGAAACTTCTCCCTTTTTCTTGTGCTTGCGCTTATGCTCAATTCACAAGTGTGAACCGGCGTGAATAAGTACAAGTACACACCAGGGCCCAGTTGCTCGAAGCCTGATTAAGCTAATCCTGGATTAACGAGAATTTTGATTCGAGTTAAGTACTAAACAATAAAGATTTTTCAAAAAGATTTGCGTCCCTCAGTTTTGACTTTGGCTTTTCTTCACCATTGGCTTAAAATTAGATTTTAAAAAACATTTTTAACGAGCAAGCTGAAAACCTAGGTTAACTTTTAATCGTGGATTAGCGTTAATCGGCTTTCGAACAACCGGGGCCAGAACTCAAATACTCTTGCCCTGGATAAAAGAGGCTTAACTTGCGTGGTTTCCGGTTCCGGTCGAAATCGTCTACTGTCAGGCCGACACCGATCGCCCTCCGGCTATCCCGAATCCTCAGGTTAGATACACGGCGCGTGATCGCATGGTCGGAACCTCCTTGTGCTTATGTCACGAGTGTGAATCAGGGTATCAGGAATTAGCCATTTCCGAGTTGCTTTGAACCTCATTACGAAAGCGAGGCGAAGTGCAAAGTTTTTATTATGAAAATTAGTTTTTCATTCTTATGCAAACAAAACTAATTTTCATATGAAAGGTTTTGCACTTAGCCTCGCTTTCGTGGTGAGGTTAACAGCAACTCGGAAATGGCCTATTTGGCCCATTCTCTCCTAGAGTGGCCAAGGTAGCGTTCAAGGTTTCTGTTTCATAAGCATAAGAGAGAAGCCACCCAAACGTAAGAACACCGCGATCAAGTCTTTCCGAATTACCAAGCTTGTGTAGCTGGCGCTATTGTCCGCGTACGAATATAAAATTTTAGCGGCTTCGCTGCTTGTTCGCACAACTGTCGCCTTCGCTCAACACTCCGTCAGCTATGCAAGCTACGATTTGCCCAACAAACTACACCTTCACCTTCTGCAAGGGCTTTTTGTCAACCTTTTGTTTCTTCTCCCTTTGCAGAACAAGCAATGGAGAAACCAGCATCAACGCAATTCCGGAAAATGGCGGAATTGTCACACACGAAAAGAATGAAAACACACCCATTTTAGAAAGATCTACTGCAGCTCAACAAGTTGTAGACCCTGTCTGAGGAAAGAAAAGTTGATTCAACCAGCAAAGAATTGCTAATCGTCCCTTTTTTGCGCCATTAGACTTAAGCCTTTTATTGCTCCTGTGTGGAGCAAAGGGGTTCGGATTTTGCGCCGTTTAGGGCTATATTCTTTGCGATGTACATGTGTTTAGATTGTAAATATGCCAAATACAAGTGGTTTTGAGAGTACAGTATTAAAATATTTATTCTCTCGATCCAGGCTCAGGGTCCTTTTAAGAGTTAAGTCAGGAAGCAAAAACCATGTTAGCGCAAATAATGCGTTAGTTACTTAAGTTTATAATAATAATAATAATAATAATAATAATAATAATAATAATAATAATAATAATAATAATAATAATAATGACTTTATTAACGTGTCAAGCAAAGCAACAATCTAGCAGAGGGGATTCCCACTGCTAATAGGGGACACCTAACTTTCTAAAATACAATCCAAAATACAAAACGAATCAATGATAACTCCCTAACATACCAACTACTAAACTCTCTTCATAATTATCAAAATTCTTAAATCTTCTTATTAAAAGCGTAATTACGAATTGCAAAGGTAACGGCTACTACATCCATCTAAGATATTACTTAGATCAAGACTGCGTGTCCGGGATTTTTGCAAGATCTCCTGCGGCACTCTCTTTTTAGCCAAAATTTTTGGTTGGAAATTTTAGAAACTATTCATGTCAAATGGAAATACTTTTTTTTTCTAGTCGTTCCAAACTTCCAATCTCGTTGGTAGATCAAAAAATGTACGTGATAGCGCAAGGAGACAACAAAATGGAAACGACAATTCTGTGCAAATGGACGGTAATTTCCGTTCTGACCGGTTAGAAGAGAAAAAGTGAAGTACTTCCAAGGTCGTACTTTTTTTCCAGAAAATTCCGTTTGATCTGCGAGCATCATTTGTATTTAAACCGGTTAAACTGAAAATTTTGGCTGAATGGAGTGTGCCTCTGGGCTTAATAGTAATAAGCTTTATTCATCCATCTTAAAAAAAATAAATATACAATAGATTTACATAATTGGATCTAAACTCTAAAGTTAAAAATACATATTCATAAACAAAGGAGCCTTGCTGCCCGCGCCATAAATGAGTTCGCATGTCTTTTGGTTCTTGACCTTGGTATTGCTACTGGTCCTGGTGTTGATCTCAGGTTATATATAGCTGTAGCTAGTATCTGGCTTTGTGGTGAAAATTTGATTTGGGTGGTTTTTATCATTTACAATTCTTTCCAATTCAATCACGCTTTGTCGCTACTTTTCGTCTTTCCTCCAACGTCGGGAGGGATGTTCTTGGTATTCCAATAATGTCCAAACACTTATTTTGTGTGGACTCCAATTCATCTGCAAGGTATTTCGGCAGACCGCCCCAAACTGGGGATGCATATTCGAGGAGTGGACGTATTTTAGTGCAATATATCTCGTTTATCCAGAATGCTCTGTGGTCAAATTAATGTGATTTCAACCATCCGTGGCTGAGACTTCTTCTGAAAAACTTCGTGTACCATTTTAGAACAAAATATTTCCACTTCATGAAATATTCATACTTTCGAATATCCGGGCTATTTCGACTATTTCGAGTCCCAACCAGCCCGTACATGCAGTAACTCCAGGGGGGGAGTTGGTGTGCCACCGACCCAGCCTCTGTAATCCATACCACCAACTTCAGACGACAGTAGTTAACATCTTTACCCGTTTTCAGGCCAAAACGCAAAACGGCTCAAAACCCCATACCCTTCGAAGCAGCACCGATACAGCCTATATCAGGACGTTCCCTCGGAAGGGGAGGGGGGGGGGGACTCATAAAGTTTCTCGCTCTCCCAAACTTCCACTCTTCTCTTCCGTTCTAATTGTACAGAAATTCCGAAAATACTTTTTTGTGTGTGCTTTTTGACAAAGAATAAGGAAGGAAGGCTGGAATGAAAGGAATTTTCGAATCCATTTATTCCTTCACCGTTTGATTATCTTTTTACCAGTGCGCGGATCACTCAAGGTTCTCGTCATATATTTCAGTTCTTGGCCGACATTTTGTAGACAATTTCTACTTAACAACAACTGTGTTCACGAGCACGCGTTGGATATGAGATGATAGATAGCCAACAAGGCGCGTAGCCGAAATATTTGATGGGGCGACCTTGGCGTTTTAAACAATCTCATTTGCGCTCTTTCCGGATATTTATCACGAACTACTTCCTGGATTCTTCCCGGGAGGTGAATTGTGTCGAAGATTCAGGAAAAGTTTGCGAGAATAAGGTGGCCGCAGTCAATTCTTACTTTCCTTCCGGGTTTCCATAAAAAAAAATCACTGAAAACAGTAGCCAACAGCACAGAGCAACAAGCAAATTTGACTTGAAAAATTTTATGGCGATAAATCAGCCATTTTCTGTGCGTATCCAATATAGGCTACGGGGGCGAAAGGCCTATTGACAATTTAAATTCTTAATAAATGTACATTTTTCAGCCTAAAATTAACCAATTTTTTTTTCTAAACGCTGCTTGCAATTAACCAAGACTGGAATGGATTCAAGCACTCTAATTATCAACCGCAAACGGAGCCAACCGCTGGGCTTCCAGTGGGTGATGGGCATTTGAATGGACGTGATGTTGTTTTCGCCGTGTGATATTCTTGTTACTTGGTTGTTCCTTATCACGAAAGCGACTTCCATGTAAATCACGAAGCTGGCAAGTGGCTTAAACCTGGCACAAGTACATGAGTGAAAAATGGTACGATACAGAAATGGGTATCTCAGGGAAAATATAAATGGCATGAAAGTTAACAAATACCTTTCCACGCCCCAATTGAAAGAAAGTCTCTAAATGCTGTATACAGCATCCACGCGCCAACAATAACCGAGACATTAAGATCAATTAAAAGGTGGATCTCTGTTATAACCTTGCTGATTGTAAAGGTTAACATCCACGATTGAAAACTTTAGAATCGCATAAAAGTCTTATAAAAATAGATGTGCATTGTGGATGAAAGGTTATACAGATGAAACACCATCTCATGCACTCATGTACGCATGTTACCTTATCAGGTAAGGAACGTCCTGTTTGTTCAAATTAACCAACAATAGCTGCATGACTGTTATGCTCTTAAAGTTGCAACACAACAACGGGATGCCATACCACCAGTCATATTCCATATCCAAGTCATGCACGTGTAGGTTCTTTGATGAAACTCGCGTTAACTGTCGATAACTGCTGTTCTGTAGTGCGCATGACACGCAAGAAGAGCATTATTATAAAGTCTGTCCCCCGGTAGCACACTTCAACCGCTTCCTTACCGAACAAGGCTATCTTTATACACTTCATAAAATCACTTCACTTCATTTTAAGGGTCAATGTATTTAGCGCAGAACATTAATTGGAGACGCTCTCCAGATCGAATTGGAATTTAGAAGTGTCGGTTGAGACTTTCACCCAGTTGGGGCGTGGAATGGTATTTCGTAGCTTTCGACGGTGATGACTTTGGAGTATGTCAAAGAAACTTCCAGTATATCACACCACCCCATGTTGAAGTTTTTGGCAGTCTGATGAAAGTCCGCGTTTCAAAAAGAAATTCGACAAAGGTGCTCGGTATCCTCTTGCTTTGGTCATTTTTAACCCAGTAATGAACATTTCCTTCCTTGTTTGATACATGATAAAATAATTCAGATTCAACTCTATCTTTTCGTATATAAACCCACAGTCAACTAGACCCTGCTCGCGGATGTGCCAATATCAATACGCATATCAGTTCTCCTCAATGTTCTCATACACTTGATATGGTCCTAGTTGAGAGAATTTCATTAAACATCAAGACATTATCTTTGGTAATCACTGGTCTTCATTCTCGTGTGCTTTATGCTTGATTAACGAGTGATAATGTAAGGAGAATATTAGATACCGGTCAGAAATTAAGGCTTAAAGGGTTAAGTACCTCCTCAAGACTCTCACTCAAGTAAATTAAATTTCTAAGCTCCTGGCCGTAATGTCTATAGTTTGTATACTGGCTTAATATTTAAGAACAATTATTCCACTTAGAGTCCTTCGCTCTATCCCGCTGCACGACTCAATACAGTTTGATAATGCTGTTTTGTTTATCTAGTGTGTAACTTAAACATCTAATTCCACGTAACCGTCAACACACACTTAGTGGTCAATAGGTTGTTTATTAAAGGACATTTTGCTTGAGCAGTCCAAACCTCTATATCGTAACTATATGGTACAATAACACCAAATCAATGTTTTCGTTCAATGTGCCAACTTATTCCTTATTTGCAACTGGACATAAATTTATGTAATTAATGTCAACCCTTATCAGTTGATCTCTTTATATAGTGGCCACCTTAATTTATGCTAATATGTAATCTTGTAGGGTGTTACATTGCCATGATTATCAAGACTTATCTCTGTTACTTAACAAAACACTTCACTTTTAACATGAACAAAAAGCGTGTTTATCAATAAGACTATCAGTTCGTACGCACGTGGTTAGCTGAGGATGTTAACAAGCTAAATCAGTTTGAAATCATCCTGATAAAATTCAACACGTATCCGGTCTCCAGCAGATTGTGTTGTCTACGAAGCAAGTTTTTTTTTTTTTTCTTTAGCTCGCTTACAGCGGGGTTTGTTTAAATTGACCATTAAGGCCCGAGGGTATCTAACGTTAGAAGCTACTAGAATGTTGTCTCTCTGACTGTGTAGCATAAAGTACAGAAAATCTGCCCTACGTTTAATTTCCAAGGAAACAGTCTTGTAGACTTGGTTCCACCTCAAAACCTGCTAAGCTATGCCTTGAGAAACTTCGGTATGGTCTTAATTTATGTTTAGGCAAACTGATTTTTTCGGACGGGAAATCATTAAGAAACGATCCACTAGGTTTCCAGACGAGCGAGTATATCTATAAACGAATGAAAGGTCTATTTCTGTTAAGAAGTTTTGCCTGACACCATTAGCAAAGTCCTCTTTTGTTAGAAGGCCCACCGGCGGACAATGATCCTGTAATGTTGTATTCACTCGCTAACTCCGCAAACAAAGCGTCCAAGAGTGTTTTTTCCGGCCACCTATGTTGACGTTTTAAGACTTACTAAAAAGCCTATCTCCTGCCGTGATTTGATTTTAAACTTCAGTGTTTAACAATGCCTAGCCTCCCCTCAGTGCTGTAAATAAATATAACAAGCACGACTGGTGTCTCTTTGTCACTGTTCTGCGCTAACAGGACTCGTTCATTTTAAGAGATCCTTTGATAAAGGAAACTTATTTGGTTACTATCCGCCCGTGATTGATTTCACAGTTGACCAGTCGATCAACCGGACCTGCAATCCAATATTCTATCAGTATAGCAACCAATTATCACCAGTACGACGCACGATTGGTCCTTCAAGCTTGTATTTATTTCAATTCTTTGTTGGTGAAAAGGTCATTTTGCCAGAGCGTAGTGTAGCGTGTTCTGAATACGGACAGCAAAGTTGGGTTGACAAGGCAGCCAGTTTCAATCCCATTTTTGACCTCCGTTATACAAAACCCAGAGACTTCAAAAGCTGTGCATCCATTTGTTAATCCATCTAAGACTTTGCAACTGTGTAACCGATTCTTGGCTCTGTCCTCAGACTCGAAAATATGGTCGTGGAGAAGCCGCGCGAGGGTAATAAAGCCCTAGACAGAAGAAGAAAACGTCGAAGAAAGCCCAGGCTCACAGGATTGAGTAAACAAAGACAAACCGCCAATGCCCGCGAGCGAACTCGCATGAGAAGTATTAGCGCCGCCATGCTCCAACTGCGATACCGTCTTCCTTCTTCGATTGCTCCTAAAGAGAAAAAACTATCCAAGATCCAGACATTACGCTTCGCAATTCGTTATATTGGGGATCTTTGGGAAGTCCTGCAACGCGGGGAATCTGACACTGAATTTCACTCCGTTGGGAACGATTTCAAGCAAGACGAAGAATTAGTTCAACCGGACAGCAACGAGCAGGAACGACCAAACAAGTGCTTCAAGTTGTTGAAGGCGAAAAATCGAAGTGCGCGTTTCTGAAAAACACCATATCGCACGAATGTGGATAAATTTTATGACATACGAACCAGAGAGAGAGAACATAGATCAGTTTTCAACTGTAGGTTTATCAACTAAAATAGCAAACATTTATATAATGAAGGTTTACTAGATGGGTTAATTTAATCAACTGGAAGTGTAATTTAATTTCATAAGATTGTTATCTCCTCCACTTCACAGTCTAATTCATATCTGATTCGTCATTAATCTTTATAAATCCTCTGAGACTTCAATTCAACTAAAGATAAAGTAATTAATGTTTACAAAACTTCGCGATTAGACAGTGGATTAGAGAAATCTATCTAGAGATAATTTTACGAACGAATACATGTCTTTAGTATGCACATGCACAGTGCCTACATGAGTACTGGATCCTTCTTCCAAGTTCCTGAGTGCCAATGCAGTAATAAAAAATGATGACACAACTTATTACCTCGATTAAGTTGTTTCTTTAACCTTGAAATAACTTAAGTGTTTCTTGTAGTTTTCCAATGGCCCAAACAGGAGTTATTAGTAGTATGATAAACTTGAATCAAATGGCAATCAAAGTAGTACAGCGATGAGAGATAAATTGTTTTTTAAAGCAAATGTTGTTTTAATTAGTAATCGATCGTTTCAATTGCGATGGGTTTTTAAGCTTCCGATTTATCACCAAAACTCTCAGCGTTCAATGCGGGGCAGGAAATAACATTATCTCGGCGTTGTAAGGGTCTCGGAAGTTGTGGTTTACTGTGTGCTGTTGTTTTTTTAAGGTTATCTTTGTTGGAAAGTTTTCGGAAGTTGCGGTTTATAGTGTGCTGTTGGTTTTCAAAGTCTACAATTAAATGAGTGCAAAGAAGATCTTTAACTTGCAGTTATACCACTCTTCGATTTTGTGGTATGGCTGAAAATCGTTCAACTCACTGATAATTTTAAAAACTTTTTCATTCTTTTTTTATTCGCACCAAGAGTAATTCGCACCCGTGGTACCTTGCATCTTGTGACCAATTTTCGACAAAATCCTCCCTATGCGTCATATCTCAATTTACCACTGCTCACTATTTTATTTGGTTACATTTTTTCGATTCTATCAGCAGCTGCAAATGACACTGAAACTATGCATTGTGACTTAGTCTCGAGCCGTGGTAATCAGTTATTCAACAGCTTAATACCGCCGGCCTCAATTAAAAACCCCACAGAGGCTTGCTACCTGGCAGTCCTTGACTGGGTCATTTGATTCGAGTAATCACAATGATGGACAGACGACTATTTATTGACCTATATCTTTTTCGAATCTAAAACAGCCTTTCTATGAGCACTATCGGCGCTCAAGAAACCAAATGCATGACACACTACTGACGTTTGAGGACAAATTACTGATTTCGTCAACACACTGGCAAACTCTAGAGGAGGTTAAGAGGATCAATTGCTTGAACCCACTCTCTTTTGGCTACCATTGGACTAAAGATTCTTTGGATATTTTTCAAACTAAATTAAAAAAAAGGAAGACGTGCAAACCGAATTTTTCCACACACAAAAGTGAAAACTAGGTCTCTACTAACGGCCACGTGAAGCCAGCGTGTTTGGCCATTGTTTCCCTTGGTACTTTGCAAGCGTTACAGATGGATTGTAAACAAGGCGAGAATTAAATAAGTACCCTGCATGTTGAACACGTTAATCGGCTAAACATGATTTGTTTGTAGATTTGTTTAAAATTTTGCCACATGCGTTCCGCACGGTTTCTTTCATTGTCCTTGCAGATCAGATAAGAGACAAATGCTCCGTTGCCGGCTTGCATTTCAAATATTCTACAAGTTGATTGACTTTTATTAGGCGCCAAGTCAATCGATAAGCTAATGCGAAATTAAGAGCCCTGAGTATCGAAAGCAATTTATGTAAGTAAACGCAAATCAAGTATTGCTTATTAAATGTTCATTAACCAAAGCTTAAACGAGACAAACAGCAATAAACAAACAACAGCGTTGAAACTCTATACAGCTTTTCAAATGCCATCTGTTGAAAACACTGGAGACAAAGGTTTCATTTCAACAAGAAAGTCTTTTATTACGCCGCCATTTTACCCCGAGGCCAGCTAACTCTAAGCCCTCTTGCTGGGCTATTCATAGCATCAAGTCGCCATATAATGGAATTCTTATCTATCTCAGTATCTGTAAAAGTTACATCCCAGAATATCTACAAACTGGAGTGTTCTTAAATTCCACTACAATTCAACAGCATTCATTGTAAACTGTGAATGTGGTGATTTATAAGTTAATAACAATTATTTCGTTGACTTAACTCATTAACGTTGCGTTGTAAAACAATGGCCGCTTTATAAAGTTTGTGAGTGATATAGTTTTAACTGTGCAAACGTGATGAAATCAAAATACTGAAGAATCAAACTAAAGAGGTTGTTGGTCGACGTTGGTCTCCAATAGCTATGTTATCATTCAGTATATAAGCTGCAAAATCTTGGATCGTTTTAATAGCTAGTAACTAAAGTTTATCGGGCACAGTGTGTGTAGCATTCCTTCCTGACACCCCTAAAAAACAAATCAATCTTCTACTGTTGTCGTAAGAACTTAATTGCTATGATTCTACAGAAAACCATGCGAAAGAAGGTTCATAATTGTGCTCTTGTGTAAATCAAAAGCGTGCCACTTCATAAATTACAACAATCATTGTTTGTCTGATGTTTGAAATGTTTGGTTATTACGTGAATGTTTGGTTTTTCATGTGTACAATTTATTCACTGTTTTTTAATTAATTTGTTAGCATTACGACCACGTGCATTCAATAGAAAACAGTCACCGTTTTCAAGTGCATGTGCAAATGGCTCGATGGCCAATTTCTCCCCCTTAGCTAACCTAACAAAAGACGGCAAAGAAACCTGGCAGTTGTTGAAATTTTTTACTAATTGTAGGTTAAATGGATTTTCATTTCTGAACTGTCTAGTTTTTATTCTTGGTGAGTAGTAAACCACAATGTACAGGGGTTAAACGCAATGATCGAGAGTTGTATACAAGTGTGCACTCTGATAGATAAGATTAGGCCCAAAAACTGATGTTTATCAAGTGTACAACATAAAAATTGTAGCCTATTTTATTTGCTTCTCCCAGAAATAGAAAACATCTTTACGCACGCAGGCTAAAAAATGGTTATTTCGTTATTTTTAGAGTTTTAAATGGTGTGAGTCTGTAACGTAATACTCCGAAATTTATCTTAGAATATAAACTGGTGATTCGAATCAAGAAGGATCAAACACTGAAGACATAAACTGATGACCAAGAGTGCTTTCCATTGGCCGGAACCACCAGTCTGTAAATCAGATGCGTCACTTTGAAGTGATACTGCTGCAAAATCTTGAGATATAATCACTTCGAAAATGCGCTAATTTGTAGAATATCGAAGGATTAAGATAAAACATACCCGTCAAAATCGTACACTCCGTTTAATATGTACAACTAGGGACCTTAATCAGCGACGACGACGACGTCAACGAGAACGTCAGAAAAGAGTTTAATTACCAAGACACTGGCTCTGCACGTGCATTATACACTTTGGTACATTTCTTTGCCGTCCTCTGCAAAACGACAACGTGAAATGACCAAATTTAAGGTTTACTGGAGAACGTGAATGCATGATGATTAATTTTCCTTTCTTTTTCTGATATTTAAAGGCGCCCCAACGACGTTAGCTCCTCGATAGTTCGGCCACATTGCACCAACTGAGAGTATCAATCATCGCGAATTTATTCAGAAGACGCGAAGGTAATTTTTTAAGTTCCGCTTCCGTCGGCGTGGTCGTCGTCTCTGCTTAAGGTCCCTACTGACTGGTCTGGCTGGCCAGTTTTGGCAAAGCGCAACCTGGTTGATGGAAAACCAAAGTGTACCACGTCTACCACGTGCACTGCCGGTCACCTTTAAGTGCCCTGTTCAGTGGCTAGAGATTGCCAGAGCACGTAAGTACAGTACTTTTGACTGAAAATATAAAGCTTCGAAAGTTTGTGTCCCGGCTTCAAGAAATAAAGCAAAAAAAGCCATGAATTCTAGTTTAATAGTTGAAATAATTGAAGAAGCACGGGTATTTGTGAATACTCGGTAAATCATTGTAGAAAGCACTCGCCTGCTTTCTATGCTTCTCCAGAAGTAAAGAGAGTAATGACTAGGCACGAGTATCTAGGGAACCAGATAGTGTCCTCGTCATAAGAAGCATGGGGAGTAATAGGCAGTCCGAATTGCTTTGAACCTCATCATGAAAGCGAGGCTAAGTGCAATTTTTATTATGAAAATCAGTTTTCATTCACATGCAAACAAAACTAATTTTCATAAGAAAAGCTTTGCACTTTGAATCGCTTCATGATGAGATTAACAGCAACTCGGAAATGGCCTATTCTAAAATAACTGTGATTCTTAAGGTATATATGCCATTTACTCCTGAAGCAAACCCGAAGACTCTCTTGTTTGTCTTACCTTGAAGCATTTGTCTTAGAACAGAAAAGTTGTACGAGTCAGTATTTATTACATATGGTTTTCGCTGACAAAACACCGAAACCGTAATTATCAATTGTAGATGCCAAAAAATGTCATGCCATAGTTAAGTGTTTAAACAGAGGAATATATTTAAAGCTAAAAATGAAACAAACTTATACCTTGAAAGAGTGAAACCGCTTGCTTATTGTGGCTATCGGTTTCTACACCTAATTCTCATTTTCAGTTGTTAAGAGCCGTCGCCGAGAATAGAATACTGAAAAACGATTATTTAAATAGAAAATTCTGGTCCAGTAGACCGCAAAAAAATCGAGAAAACCGAAAAACTTTAACTCAAGTGTCAAACAATCCTAGCTGACTGGTTTTTTTTTTTTTTTTTTTTTACTTCTACATGTAACCAGGCCTTTTGGCTTGATGCCAGACCTTCTGCTATGGTGCCAGGCCTTGTAAAAACGTAAGGCACCAGGCTTTTAAGAGTTAAGTTAGCAGAAATCCGCGACAAGTGCCTCGACAGATCAGGCCAATTGTTATCGACAACTAACACAGAAAGTTGTCGATGATAAAAGAAGCCAAAGTGTGCACGTGAAGCAAGTTGTCGATACGAAACTTAAAAGTACTAGAGAGTCGTCAAAGTCCAACAAAACAGTTTAATTATCGACAACAAATGCGGCAGTCCTCCTTTTGTTGAAATCTCATTTCCAAGCCTTTGAGACGGTTATCATTGGTGTCCCAAACATGGCGGAACCTTTTTCTTGGTTCGGAAAAGAGAAAATTTTCACTGCATGGAATGATCATAATAAGGTCGTTCGCGGCGGTTGTCACTGGACCGTCTGAGAATTAGGCTATCCCTTACTCAGGTCGTGCACAGTCAGTACACAAAGTGGAACGTGGCATAATACGTAAGGTCAATTTCGTACCAAGAGTCTTCAAGCTCTTTCGTCAGCGGTAGGTGGCCTGCAAACAAATCGTAGGTACTTCACATATGGTAATTATTATGTCCCTGATTTTTATTTTTGGTTATTATGACACAATAATTACCATATATGAGGTATCTACCTAACAAATGGAACAAACCGCTGACCAGAGCCTGAAGACTCTGAATACAAGATTGATTTCGTGTGTCCTCGAGCTCATTGGTTAAACATTACGAGGGTAGCAATTTTTTAGTTACGATGCTCAGGACAAACTGCACAGTTGTCATGAAACCGGTCACTGAAACTAGTACTTGGGTGACGTTAACACCGAACAGTCTGAACGCAAAGTATGTCGCCATTTGAACACGGTTGATGAAGAAATCCAACGAGGTCACACTAAAGTTTCCCAAAGGTCTCTCGTCTGTCTGTACCCGCGTACGGTTCACCCATTCACGAAATCTGTTGCAGTGCACCGTCACCATGGCAGCCCAGAACAAGGGGGATACGAAGAAGAAGAAAACCAGGCATGAAAAAAGCATCTCACAGAGAGTGATCAGGCCATCAGGGAGGGAGAGCTTTGGAGCCGGAAGAGGATTTGACCATGAGCAGTTATAAAACACCAGCCTGACTACATCTGCTTCACCCTCCCCAGAGGCCAGAATTTGCCAAAGATGGAAGTCAACCAGCCATATGACAATAAAATTGATGAAATTCACGAGCACCCACCATTTGATTACTTCCACCTCGCGGTGCATGAAATCACACAGCTCTTGGTACTCGGCGAGTGCTTCGCTTAGCCCCTCGGACCAAGTTTGAAATTTTCTCTTGAAATCGTTTATTCTGATGTTGATAGCAGAGCAGGCTGCACTGAATGCTAGATTCATTGCCACGCTTGTCAACGCACAGTAAATGTAACCGAGAAAGTAAACGACGCAGATTTGGAACCACGGCACGGGACGAATGGTTTGCGTGACATAAAGATAGACAAGCAAGGCAACATACGGTAACGTCAGAAGTCCATACATGACTGTCACGATCACGCACGTTCGGCAGAAGTTCGCTCGCTGGAAAGCCAAGTAGATATTTCTTCGGATTCGTTCGCGGTGTCTGCACCCGTACAGAGCACCGAAAAGATGCGAGATCGCCAGACCCGAGAAGAGCAACACAGTCGGCAGACCGCTAGGGGAGGCCATCGTTGGATTTTTCGCCACACAAATAGACAGAGAAGTCGGAGGCAACCAGGTGATCACAGCAACGAGGAGAATGAACAAGCGGCCGAGGTTTCTCGATCTCTCTCCCTTGGTAAGACCCATAAACTGGAGCACTTTGAAAGCAAGTGCAGTTCTTTTTTCTAGAATATCCGCGTTCAAAGACTCACTTTCGTTTTCCAAATCCGACATCTCATTCCTTCCCCTGTTGTCAACTGAGCCATACTCGGTGTTGAAACGAGTGACCTCCAAGAGTGGCTGTGAAGAAGAAACTCTCTCACAATGGTTTGCCATTACGGAGCCCACTGCATCAATTTTCTTTCCTTTGAGTCACTGCTGACAATTGTAGCTTTAGTGTTTCAGTTGCAGTACTTTTCTGTAACTCGATCGTTTATTTCAAATCGGAAGTTGTAATCGCCAAAACGAGGGGTATCGAATGGTCTTTGCGAGCATTTGCGAGCATGCGAGCAGTGTTTATTTTTGCGAGCACGAGCAGTTGTCGAATTTTTCTTGCGAGCAGCGAGCACTTTAGAAAAATACAGATGGCGACCAGCGAGTTTTGCGCCAAGTAATAGCTAACAATCTGGCTGACACCTCCAAAACAGAACATGTTACAGGCTGAACTGTTGAAGAAAGACTGAAGCCAGAGGTAAGGATATTTTAACCTTTTTGTTTTTACCATATCATAACTGATTTATTGTTTAGATATGTATAACAAATAACTACAAAGGAGGATTAACGAAATTTCGAGCAATTGAGCACATGTTGACGAGAATGCAAGCATGCGAGCAGTTGCAAAAATGTTGCACCCGAAATTTTGCAAGCGAGCACCCGTGTAATTTTTGCGAGCAATTCGAGCAAAGGCCAAATTTTGCGAGCACTTTTAAATCGAATGCGACCATTCGATACCCGTAAAACTATAACCGGTCGCAAATATTTCATGGAAAATGAAAGAGCTCGTACTTTCCGGTTATACTGGCTCCTTTTCAATACTCGATAATTGATCGATGATTTAAGTAATCGATTTACAGCAGCAACCGATAACAACGGGTATCATAAATTGTATGTCAAATATATTTATTTTGAACTTAGTCTACGTAGAAGGCGTAATAAGGAGAGGGGGAGGGAGCGAGAAAAAGTGAAAGAAAAAAGGAGGACTGGGGAGAGGGGAGAGTGATTTAGCCTGCCCCGAATTCCCAATTTTTCAACTCAATTTTTCCTACTCCCATCCCCGCGTATAACACGCGTTTCCATATCTCAAACTGACTTTGGACACCTTATGAGGCTTACACAATATCGTATTCCTTAAAGTCATAGTACTGATAGAGAACTGAGTGAACAGAGCTCCAGCAAGGCAAGGAACATCATTTTCGGGCTTAGCACCGATCTACCGTATTTTAGGGTTAAGCGCTGATTCGAAAACGGTTAGGATTCGTTTATTGTGATGGTTACTCTATATAAATACATCGAAAATTACAATCCTCGGCAGCTAGCCCTCGTTGGTATAGTGATTATGGATAGAGGAAACGAAGCAAACGATCCAAGTTCAAGGCTTATATTACTTTCTTTTCTAATAAGTGTTACCTCATGTAATTTTAAGTGAATTTCTAAGGTCAGTTTGAGAGATGGAAACGAGTGTAAAAGATATTATAAGTTTTTTGTCAATCCAAGATGGCGGCTAAACCCACCGCTGTCCCGCAAAAAGAAGAAAAAAGATACGCCTACAATGCACTGCAGGCTTAGAATACTGAGACCTGTGTGATATGGGCTTACCTGTCATCCAAAAACTTATTTTAGCACATTCATCATCAGTATCATCATAAACTTTATTTCAACTAAGATTTAAGGTCATTTAAGAGTACAACAAAATGCTAAAATCTCCGATATTCATGTTTCTGTCTACACACATATTTGTAGTTGTTAGATAGCTGTATTCACACAGTAATTTGCAGTCTTGCAACCATTTGTTTGTGTTTTTTTGTGTTGTTGTTGTTGTTGTTGTTGTTGCTGTTTTGTTTATTTTGTTTTTTGTTTGTTTGTTGTTTTTCTTTTTACTTTTGGTTGCATACATTTTACATGCGCCTAAACGTTATCTGGTGTCAAGAGGTCCGTACACTGCTACATTATCACTGCAAAGCATATCGAACACATTAAATAAACTGATAGTTAAGTCATATTATTATACTAATATATGCTTTACCTTCTAAACCTCTTACTTGGGTTACCGTTTTTTCAGCAACCGTACTAGGCCGGGTTGTTCGAAAGCCGATTAACGCTAATCTACGATTAAAAGTTAATCGAGGCATTCATCTCGCTCGTTTAAAATGGCTTAAAAGGCTAATTTCAAGCTAAAGGTTAAGAAAAGTCTAAGGCAAAACTGACCGACAAAAACCTTTTGGGAGAATCTTTACTAATTATTCATTAAACTCGCATCAAAGTTCACGTTAATCCGGGATTAGCTTAATCGGGCTTTGAACAACTGGGCCCTGATCTCTAACCACAAAATGTTATTTGGAATTCAAAAATATTCTGTCTTTACATTTTGTATAATTTTCAATTAATTAGTTTTTATTTGTTGGTATATTGTATACAAGTGAGATTTCCTCAAGGTTGTATTAAAAATCATCAGTTGTAATTAAAATAGTGTTCGCAGATGGACTCTTAGAAATAATAGTAATTTCAACAATATCGATGAGACGAAAAATATGACATAACGCAAACTCAACCCCAAAATATTAGGTCCAGAAAAAGTCCTGCCGGGATCGAGTGAGGGGGAAAAATCATTATCAAAAAGAAACTTGAGGTGTTTATCATTGCACAAAAATCCGAAACAACAGGGTGGTTTTATGAGATAGATATATTAAGAATTTTCCGCTTAGTTCTGAGTTGTAATCAAGGGACATATTAATTTCGCCGAACGGGGCGCGAGGAAAGGGGGGATGATTCAATCCCGGTCTTCCGCTTCCCAATTAAGACCCTAGATTTTGTTCTTATTCCCACAAACGGCCAATCAAGCGCAACCTATAAGCTCCGCTAGTAGAGCCGGTATCCAGCCGGAAAACTGCTTCACTTTTCTGGCAAAATAAACCCAATCGGCAAATTCATTAGTGTCGGCTTTAAAGTATCGGCTTCAATCGATAAATATGACATTATAAAAATATATAGCTTTGGCTTGCAAAAATAACAGGAACCTTGGTGACTCGTGAAATACATTGTATTTATAGTGTAGCAACATCTATTCTCAATAAATTACTAAAAAATAACTTAATAATAAGTTTATCTCTTTGATTTCGATCTGCTATTGCTGGCCAGCCTGCTTCTTCTTTCTTACGCATTCCACGAGAAATTTGTACCGCAAAATACAGTCTTCCTAAAAACAAACAAAAAGTACTGGTAAACAACATTAAGATATTGTAGTGGTATTGCAGTGTTCTGGCTGGGGAGGTCGATACCGATAGGGACTACCTTATTACAGGAAATTAACAATGCACTTTATTAACGCGATTTTACAAAATTCGCGTTAACGTATCTGAATTAATGTCGATGTGAATTTAATGCACGCTATTTTACAACATTGTTATTTTAAAGCACCTTTATTTCATTACAAAACTTTATTAGTTCATGACTCCTCTATTGGCTCTTCAGAGTCACTATCTTTTGAATTGATAGGGTCTAGTTAGGCTTCAAAACCAAATTTTGGGCTTAAAAAAAAACTTAGAAACATCCGTGCACTTGTCTTGGAAGGTTTAATTGACGGAAGCCAAAACGCAGTTTGGCATTCAGAACCGTACAGTGCGAGTTTGCAGAATTATGAAAATCGCAGTATATAAAGCAAGATGCCTATCGAAAAATTCGCGTTAGTTTAATGCATGTAAACCTACCTTTTAAAAATTCGCGTTAATTTAGTGTAACGTAAATTTTCTTCGCGTTATTAACGTGCATTGTTAATTTCCTATAATAAGGTATTCGATACTACTGATGTCTCGAAGAGTTTTAAAAGTATCGAAATTTTCGAACGGTATCGGCCATTTTCGATACTATTCGATACTGGTCACATGACCACTTGGAAGGACGTTGGATGTAAATTTGATGCTGTGTTCAAGTAATTGGTATTTCTATGAAACGTAATCCCCCTCAAACTCATACATGTTTACTGCTGTTTCCTTGCACAAAATCTAATTACCTACCAATTTGTAGGTACAGTTGGTGGCAATCGATCGGGGTATAGGTTCTGTGAAGTAGCGACATCGATATAAAAAAATGCAAACTGCCGTTATGCATCGAGCTCGTGTCGACTCGAGTTGAGAAACTGGTGCTGTCTTTTGTTTTAATTACGTTTGTCTTGAAAAGTTTTTACACAATTCAGTCTTATGGCTGCAATGGGATTAATTATTTTTTGTTTTGTTTTCTTTTATGTTGTTTGATTTTAGTTTTTTTTTTTTGTTTGTTTGTTTGTTTGTTTTTGGAATGGGATTAACTTAAAAAAACTATCTATCTATCGACTGTCGTAAAACTAAATAAAGTACACGTAACGTGATGTGACCAATCACAGTAGACTTAGTGACGCAATGACCCAATCAGACCTCAAGGAAAAAACAACATGCAACCAGCGCCGAAGACACAGGTAAGCCGAGTCGTTAAATACCCTTTTAGTTTTGGTTTTCCTCGACGCACGATAACTCACAAGGTCTGCCTTTAGCAGTTAAGAAGCTTCTTAAAGAAAGTTTTCGCCGTACCAAACTTGATGACTCAAAAGCAAAAGTCACTTAATTACACAATTCAACCAATTGTCTAGATTTGGAAAAATTGATTTTCGCCAAATGTCGTTCCTCCAATATCAACACGTAAAAAGACCCCCTTTTCCTCCCAATAATACTTCAACTCTGCAGCCCGACAGTCTTACCTTTGTTTTTCCAGGCACTGCCTGTGCTATGTAGGTCCACCTATCAGACACTGTCTTGGGATATTGTTGAAGAGCAAGCTCCAACTGCTTCTGTTGATTCTGGCTCCACACAGTGCTGTCATGCGCACTACCACCCGCTTTATCGCTACCAATCAAAGCCTCTGACGTCTTGTTACTTCCCTCGGTAGCCGCTGACCCTGCAGCTGCTTGACTCGCGGGACTGTCTACACCGTTCTTTGCTGTTTGCTTGCTCTTGGATTTTCTGTTTTGATTTTGAATCGTGTTGCTTCCAAAGTTGTAGCATTCGTCCGCTTGATTCAAGCATTCATCACTGACTATCGCTTTCTTTTTGTTCATTACTAAGGTGCTCAGGTCGCCTGTTCCTTTAAACAAAAGAAAACAAACAAACAAACAATTCAGTGTGAAGAGAGCTTTTTGCAGCAGATTTTCCGAAGAGACTTTCAGATCTTCTATGTCTCCAGAAAACAATCGAACCGCAAGAAGGAAGAAACCGAAGCACTCCTATTGTGAAAGACTGATTATATTTGTCTGCATGTCTTCCAAACAAATAACAAACAGGATCGCAAAGATAAACCCTAAGAGATTGACACATTGCGGCTTTCCCACGAATCTCCGGGTTTTTTAAATTCACGCAATCGGCGATTTTCAAGATGGCGTTACTTTACTTCAACTACCAGAATCCTCTTCGTTTTCCTTTCTTATTTAAATTTTGTAATCCCAGTGAGGTTTAGATAAAAATGTCCCTAATTTGCAAGAGAAAACAACAAACGGAAGGATTCTGGTTTGCAAGCTAGGTGTCACCGTTTTCCACGAGGACGAACTAACTTACTGAAAACAAGTCATGTTTGTATATGTATTTCTATAACTAACCTGCGTTGGAAGGATGAACAGGAGCTCCATAAGACTGCTTTATCTTTTTCATCTGCTTTGTAACCTGAAATAAAAAATACTGAAAGTTTAATGGGGAAGGGTCACGGAAGTATTGACCCTTTGTTATTAAAATGGTGCAACAATACTCATTGATTTAGTTACAAAATAATTCTAGAACACCAAGAGAAAGAAATAAACTAAAATTCTTGAAAGGAGAAATTCATGATCTGTTTTAGCGGATTTTGGATTTTGGGGAAGTAGGGATGGCGCAGTGGTGAGAGCACTCGCCTCCCACCAATGTGGTCCGGGTTCGATTCCCGGTCTCGGCTTCACATGTGGGTTGAGATTGTTGTTGGTTCTCATCCTTGCTCCGAGAGGTTTTTACCCGGGTACTCCGGTTTTCCTCTCCCGTTAAAAACCAACATTTCCAAATTCCAATTCGATCCGGAATCTAAGGGCCACAGGTTTGTCAGTCATAACAGACTGCCAACCTCGTGAAAACAAAGTTGATTTATTTATTTATTTATTTATTTATTTATTTATTTATTTATTTATTTATTTATTTATTTATTTATTTATTTATTCAATTAGAGAACTTGAAAAAGTTATCCCAACTTTGTTGAAAGTTGCAATCCATTCCTACCCTGTCTATGACCAGAGTGCACTCGGGTGGTAATTAATTGAAAACAAAACTGAACCGTTATTTTTAGCTTCTTGTTAACAGAAAAACGTTTTTGGCTTTTTGAAATAACATCAAATCGCCATGACACTGCCCCTTTAATTTAAGAATTCTTAGAAGTGGGAAGCAGGGATGGCGCAGTGGTGAGAGCACTCGCCTCACACCGATGTGCCCCGGCTTCGATTCCCGGACTTGGCGTCATATCATATGTGGGTTAAGTTTGTTGTTGGTTCTCGTCCTTGCTCCGAGAAGTTTTTCTCCGAGTACTCCAGTTTTCCCCTCTCCTCAAAAACCAACACTTCTAAATTCCAATTCGATCTGGATTATTGTCAAGCACTTTATCATGAGCCTCTGGCTCGGGAGATTGCGCAAGCACTTCCCGTGTTATTGGCATTAAAAAAATACGTTCACCAAATTCTTTCCACAAAAGTAAAGATCAACATAGAAACAACAACAAAAATAATATTTCTGAACGTAAAGCAGAAACGCGCCACCAACCTCGTCAACCGATCGTCCTATTTCCACGGCAATCTTCTCCCAGCGGTTCGGTGTTCCCCCGGGAAATTTGATCATAGCGCGGGTCAGTAGAGATTGATCATGGTCTGTCCACTCACCTGACTAAAAATTAATTATAATAATTAGTACTAATTATGATATTAATTGTAATAATTATTACAGTACAAGTTACATTGACACTCGTGACATTCGTGTATAGCGGTGTCTGATTTGTCCCCAGTCGTCTCCTTTGTCGTACATGTCAAGCGCGCGCTGGGGATGATGGGAAGGGAGAAGGAAGACAGAGAGACATCATCCTCCGGAGATCCTCTTTTTCGCGTACAACACGCGCGCGCTCCTCGCGATGTTTTAACCAGAGGCCTATTGACTGTTGAAAGAACATGAATGCAAAATTCTATGCCTATATTGTATTGTAGCAATTACTTTCATTCGCTTGTGGGTTCTGACTTAACGAGGAGTCCAACTGCACCTCTTTTGTCGTTGGCTATAACCAAGGGAGGTGTAAAAAGCAACCTCTGGTAAAGTGACAAACTTTAAAGTTCCCTGTTATTAAAAAGTGAAGCTATTTTAAAGCGTTTATGAACAAAGCCCTTTTCAATACCTTCTCTGTCAAGGAACTCTGCTCCATGCTTTCTGTGGTTACGTTTACTACATTTGTGACCGGGGCGCCTTCCCAGTTGGCATCATCATTGTCTTCCTGAGGAATGTTCACCCTTTGCCTTTTTCTAGGTCTTGCTGGCTGATCTAAGGGGTAAAAATCAAATATAAGAACAAACAAACATAACTGTTCTTTTGTTGTGGTTCACGACCAAAACATAGCTTTTAAACCGACATCTTTTTGTGCTTACGTCGTTGGATAGCCATACGGCCGAAGTTCAACTTCCCTATAAACCTTCATGACCACAAATGTCCCCATACCTTCTGTCTCCTCGTCATCTTCTTCTTCTTCTTCTTCCTCGATCTTTTCTTTTCTCCTTTCTCGCCAGTATTCCAGCAGAGCTTGATATCGTTCAGGCAGCGATTTACAAAACCCAACCAACATCTGAGCCACTTTAAACGGTAACAGGTCGAAAAATGTGGGTTTGGAAACACCTACTTCTTGAACTAAAATACAGAAACATAGGAACACTATTCATCAATAAGAAATAAATAACCTTTTAAGTCGTTTTTAACAGTGATCAGCATCAAATTTCTCCTTGTAATGTCAATGCTTATTTAACCCCTGAGGTCACATAAGAATTAAGGATATGATCACCCAAGGTGAATTTTCTTGGTATTTTAATAACCTCTCCCCAGTACTTTATAAGAAACGTATGGGGACAAGGTAGGAAAATTTGTTCATTGATATTAGGGCCAGGGGTTAAGGTACATGTAAAGTCGCACAGGAAAGAAACATAGTCCACACAACTAGAGTTTAATCCAGTTTCTGAAACATGAAGCAACTAGGAGTATTGCAACTCCTCCTTGGATGGAATGCAAGTCCATCACAGGGTTACCCCCAGCAGTATGTTGCCGGGAACCATTTATACACCTGGGTGAAGAGAGACAATGTGGAGCAATGTTTTATCTAAGGAGGCATGAAGGTGGTTGAGGTTGGGCCTCAAACCATCAAGCTTCAGGTCTATATTCAATCAATAAACGACATGACTACACCACCATCCTTCTCATTACACTGGGAAAATATAGGCTCGATTACCAGCCGCTGTTTAGGAAAATATCATTTAATATTTTCATTATTTTTACATTACGTTTCTCACCCAACATGTCTGCTAAATCAGGAATGTCCTCATCACTCAGTTTGGATTTCAGTTTGTTTTTGTTCCTCTTCTTGTCTTCTCGTTTCTTCTTGGAAAACAAGAGTTCTTCCTGCAAAAGAGAAAGGTCAACAAAACAATGGTGTGATACTTTTTCATGAACACTTGGTCAAATGCAGTGAAATTTTGTCAGCAAACTGAGGTCTTATTATGTATTTACGTTTGTATATGTTATTTATTTACGTAATTTATCACTGACTGCTGTCGCTCTTTCTCTCCGCCCGCCTCGACTAGCACCTGCTATTTGCGGGCGGAAATGTTTATTGTTTATTAAGGATTATGAAATAAATGTGAATGTTAGCCAGGTCTTGAAAAGATATTTGCACTTAATTAAAGAAAAAAATGGTACCCACTGGTATCTATGATGTGATTTTAACCATCCCTACCATGTTGCATTTTATTTATTTATTTTTTTACCTTAATTTGAAGCTTTTTTGCATTTAAAAGCTGCAAATTAAGATAGACTCACCTATCACATGTGCCGATCAGCAAAATTTTGTAGTTTTGAATTTTGATGTTTTAAAACCGTTTCTATTAAAGACCTGACTTCCTTCAGTTATCTTGGTATGAGAAATGAATCATACTCATCAAGACCTTTTAAAGGATATATCACACATGAGCAAACCTTTTTGAAAGTTGGGCAAAGAAAATGTAATGATGCAAAGGGTTAAGGAGGTCACACTAGGCTCCCATAAGCCAATTTCTACAAGCACTTGGACCTCTATTCCACTCAACACAAATTCCAGTTCAGGGCCCAGTTGTTCAAAGGCCGATTAAGCTATATAAATCCTGGGTTAACGTGAACTTCGATTCGACTATATTTACTAATCCAACGATTTGTCCAAAAGATTTTGTCCGTTAAGTTTTGCCCAAGACTTTTCTTTACCATTAGCTTAAAATAAGCCTTTAAAAATCATTCTTAATGAGTGAGATGAAAATCTTGGTTAACTTTAATCCTGGATTAGTGTTAATCGGCTTTCGAACGTGGCCCATAGCATAACAACTGGGATTACTCTTCCCTCGTCAAAGTTTGAGTAGTGGAGCCAAGGAAAAAGCAACAAAGCTGACAAGGGATTTTGGGAAATATATTATACACGCCCAGGTGGAAATCTTATTAAGATCTTGTAAGATCTTGTAAGATCTTGTAAGAATCTTGTAAGAATGAAAATAACACGAAGATCTTAATAAGATATTGTTAAGATTTGTTAAGATTTCAGATCTTAATAAGATCTTACGACACTTCTTTACAAAATCTTAATACAAACTATACAATCTTCAGCATTTTAAGATCTTAAAAGTTCTTACAAGATCTTACTAAATTCTTGTAAGATACTTGTAAGAATCTTGAAAAAATTCTCAACCTAACAATCAATAAGATCTTAACAAATTTTAATAAGATCTTATCCATTTCTTAATATTTTCTTATTCAGATCTTGTCAAAATTTGTGACAAGATCTAATAAGAATTCTTGTGAAGATCTTAAGAATTAACTTACAAGGATCTTGTTAAGATCTTGCTATGAGTTAAAAATAAGATCTTAAACAGATTTTGATAAGATCTTACCTATTTCTTAATGTTTTCTTAATAAGATCTTAATGAAAATTTGTACCAAAATCTTACAACCATTCTGATTAAGATCTTACTACCTTACAATTATCCCCCTTGGTAAAATCTTAGCACGAATACCGGTAATTAAGAAGAAGATCTTTTAAAAACAGTTTTCATGAAGATCTAGTAAAAAAAAAACCTTCTGTTATCTCAATTCTTTATTAAGACCTCATAATATCTTACAAGAATCTTCACAGGATCTAAGAATAAATGCCAGGAAGACTCTCTGTGATAATCTCTTTCTTCAGTGTCCTAAGTTGATAAACGCTATGTAGACATGTGTGTTTCTAAAAAATGGCGTAAAAGATATGACTGTCAAGACTTACAGTTTGCAGCTTACAGATTGTATTCACATAAAAAAAAACTTAATGCACCGTCCAACACTGAAACGCATTTGTGAAAACACTAATACCTACCAACCTTCTTTGATGAATCTAAACTCCATTTAATGCCAAAAAGAACAACAGTGCTTTAAATCATAATTCCTACGATTTTCATGTACAATGCTAGCTTTTAAAATGAGCAAGAAAACGTGGATAAACGTGGGCTGGAATCACACTGAATCACAGCAACACAGGCAACACCGGCAGCCATCTTGGATTTCATTCAGACTGGGAAGACTGGGCACCATTTTGGTCAGCAGATATGCCACTGCAGGCTCGGAGAAAGACCGATTCATGTTAGATTTTAGGGACACAGCGGCAAAACGTCTACGCATGCGCCAAGTTTGGGCATTTCCGGTCGAGATCACGCTTTCCGGTTACGGTTATGTTTGCTCGGCGTTCTTTCGTTCTGTTGGAGTTTTAAAACTCTCCTGTTGTGGATCAGTAACCACATGTGAAAGATAAAGTGGACCAATGATTAAGAAAAGGTAAGCTAACCATAATTTCTTACAATTGTTGGTTCTGAAGTCGAGTGGTACTGATTCTCTTTTAAAAATGTGAATTGACACTGATTCGATGCGTGTTCGCCCGCCATTTCAGCACCAGCCCAAGTCATGAATATTTTGTCGTTGGTGAATTCGCATTTTAACACCTAGCTCTACTATTGCAGTTTGTCCGTTCTTTAACACATCAAATGTTCTCGGAAAGACTACTGCTACACATTCTCATTGATATTTTTTTTTAATTTGACTCAAGGGAGACGCAAGGTTTCAAATAAGTAACGACGCAAGTTTCACTCAGTCAGTCATCTTGTCCGGTAAATGAATGACCTCAAACCTTGAAAATTATGGTCGCCAAAGCATTCAACCTGAAGCGAAAGTTACAACATGCATGCAAGTATGGCTGAAAAAATGTTCTGGTGGCGAAATAAGTTGGTGAAAACCGCCCACTTGAACCACTTCTGTTTTGACCCGGCCAAGCATGCTACTTCGCGTTTCATGGAAATTTCATTTTAATTTTCCTCTCAAAAAAAAACAAAACAAAACAAAACAAAAAAAACAAACAAAAAACGAAAGAACAAAAAGCAATTGGGAAAAATGCCACTGAAATGCTCGAATAATGATTAATGCTTTTGCTGCACTAAGAATTGATAAAAAAGGCTAGCATTTATGCAAAAGCCTAAATTTGCTCAAGATAATAAAAGATAACTAAGAAAAAGCTCGAAAAAAGGCATTGAACGGATAACTAATGCTTTTTAGACTGAATTTTACATTGCAATCAACTATTAAGCATGTCTTCATTGGAGTTGAAGGTTTTCTGTAGACTTCAAACATGTCTTTCATGCACAAAAGAGCTGACATGTCACTTACTTCTTTTCTTTGCAATGCTAAATCAACTGAAGCAAAGCATTATTTTGTGTTGTAAACAAAAGGCAAAAATTCGTTATAGTTTAAAACCCTTGAAGTAATGTTCAGTGCTGAAGTGAAGGTGAACTTTTAAGAGTTTAACAAGGCAGCATGTACAGTGTATGCCCTGATAGTGATGTAGCTCCTTCAATATTTTACAAAAGTGAGAGAGCAAATGTTAAATGAAAGCGACAGCTGTTGTTTTATGAAAAAAAGGAGTTCCTCTGCTTTGTCAACTGTTGCAATGCCAATCATGGCCCCAAGCTGACCATGTAGATGACTATCCATGATGAGGATGTTGTTGTCTCTTCCAACCATGCAGATAGTTTTTCCATTCATAATAACAATGGCAGCGAGGTTGTCTTCTTGGGTAAGGCGCGGCAAATAAAATCCCAAGGAACTTTGAGGTACTGCTGGATTTTCATTTATGATTGAAAGATCAAGAGAGTCTTCCAGTTCTACATTGCCAGTAATGTTAGGGAGGAAACGAATTGCATTGTCTACACTGTAGTATTGCCCAGAGCCCTGTGTTATTTTATCATAAATTTGATTTCCAAGAGACATGCTGTTGATCATCAAATTTATCCAGGCGGGAGGTAGGGAATTGTGCTGGTTTAATGTCAGAACAGACTTGTTGACAAAATAAAATTTTGAAACCAGTAAGGCTATAAAAGTGCAAGCATTTGAGCCATTTCGTCCAAATAGAGTGGACTGTGAAAATTGGTATGGAAAGAACCAGATGATAGAAGATCCAAAGGCCATTTTTAAAATGTTAGGGCGAAAAACAGGAGTATTGACTGATTGATGTTGTGGTGGGGGTGACGTTTGTTGCTGTGGTTGTACTGGCTGTGCATGTTGAGGTTGTGGAACAGTGAATGAATCTAGCGTGTCATTGATTTTCCTTTGCCAAGCTTCTGATTGATAGTAGATTGCCTCATTACTGTTACAGTTGACGGTTACCTCCTCCTCATCATCAGGGCTTTCATTTGTATTAGTTGTTGATGGTGAAGTTGATGGCTTTGTTGGTTCCAGTAAACTTTGATTAAAAGATTGTGACAGTTTTTTCATTTCATCCAAGAGTGGTTTGGTACAGATAGGACACTGGTTGTTAGCCATGTTATAACAAGAAAGGTGAATAGTGTGGAAACAGGAAAGACGAATTGCAGACTCAGTTGTGTTTACAGTACAGTCTTTGAAGTCACAAATTTTTAAATTGTTAGGTAGAGTGTTTGTGCTGTTGCTATTTTGTCTCTCAAATGTATAAGCTAATGGAAGTGCTTTACTTGTGATATCAGTGTTAAAAGTTTCAAGATGGTACTTCCGTTCTCCGACAGGTTTCCCTCTTGCATTTGTTGTTGGAGGAACCTGAAAAACAAAGAAATAGTCTTGTTTTATTTTCTTACTATTGCAGCTACCCATGTAACTCATTAGGTTTATTGTTTATTTACACATTTGCCCAACACTTGTCCAGGTGTGACAACATCAGGACACAGAGTAGTCTACTTGAGGCTCTCTTTGTCACAGCTTTAAAGGGTCATTGGTTTGGGAGTGAAAATGCATGTCAGTGTTTCAGGGATGAAACAGGTGTATTATCTTAATCTGTTTTGTCAAGACACAATAAAAGTTCTAAGTAAGTTATTGAGCCTAGAGTTCTTTTCAATTCAATCTTTAGAGCATGTAACAACATCATTAGATCTTAGTGCTGCAGCCAGGCTTGTAGCAAGAGTATCCAAGAGGCTTGTCATTTTGAACATTTTGAAGGATTGAGGGAAATTCATCTGCACCTACACAACTAGACACCCTTCTGGTGAAAACCTTGCATCCAGCATTATTTTTGAGCTACAGTTCACCATTATTGTAAATGTTATTGTGAAAATTAGTATGATAGAAATATGAGCAACCAAAGGGCTTGTGCCAGCCTCCGAGTAATAATATGCTTATGACTTTACCATTCTTGACTTCCCAATATTTTGGCCTACTCTCTTGATTATGGCAAGCAAACTCTCAGCTGTCTTCCAAACAACCATCTCCAAACTTTTCTCAGACATTCCTCGGCAATAGGGCTTGACAAATTCGGCCATGAAGGCTTGGTTTGACTTAGACATGGCTAAAGTGATTGCCTTTTTACGTATTTCCTCAGCACAATTGTGGGCTTGGGTTGCTGCTCTTAGTACACTATGCCATATTTCCACCTTCTTTTCAGTTATTAGTGACATCCAGTTTTCTTTGCAGGAGTAATAGCAATTAAAATTGAATTTTTGATGGTAAATGTCACTGAGCATGGAAAGAGTGGACCTGTCATAATGATGGCGTTTCCAAATAATAAACAACAAAGCAAATCGAAACATGACAGAAATGTAAGTATTCAGGTTCCCAGAGCGGAACATCACTGGATAGTGGTAGAAAGATAAAGGAATGACTTCGTCCAAAAGGTGCAATATACATGCAAACTCAGCGTCCTTGCACAGTTGAAATTTCTGAAGAACCTTTGTTCGTAGCTGTAGCCATCCCAGGAAAACAGCGTTTATTAGTAAATTTATTCTGAAAGGTTTAGGTTTATGTGGAAGCTCTGATCCAAATGTTTCCTTATAGACGTTGGACAAAACAAAGTGGTAGATTTGCATAATGTCTTCTTGCACATTTAAAGTTACATGAAAGGGACCCTGTTCTGGAATAATGGAAAGCAAAGCTGATTCTTCATTCACTTCCTGGGCAATAAGTTTCTTAAAGTAATACCAAGTAGGCCAGTCTCCTGGGGTTGGAAGAGCATACTTCTCAAGATACAGTTTTAGTTGAGGAGCAACCTCGAAGGAGTGAGACAAAGCATTCAGGTAGTCTTCCTTGCTTTTCAAAGACTGTTCAAATTCGTCTATAAGTAAACATGAATCCAAATGGCTAAGGTCATCATTTGATCTTCCTGAGTACACCCTGGTGACAACAAAAAGTGACATTTGTAATAATTTTAACCACACCAAAAGGAACATACATGTAAACCTAAACTTGACTCTATGATGTTGCCAGCAGTTATTAATTTTACAGCCCATGCAAAATGTTTTGTAGGAGTAGGTAGCACAGCTAAAGTGTACATGTTAGTCCAAAGGGGTCTTGAGGATATAAATTAACTAGTGTGCTTTAGTGGCAAAATTGTTGGCCTCTGGTAAATTTTGTAAGGGCCACTATAAACTGTTTTGATGAAAATTATAGCCCCTTTATTGTTTAGAGGCCTGTATTGATTTTATGCAATGTGCAGAGCAAACTTTAAATGGCTTTCAACTTTGAGAGTCTGGTTTGGTGAAAATGTATTTTAAACTACAGTATGTGCAAGCAACATTTAGACATTGACAATACCTAAATTCTTTGAGCTGAGCTTGGATGTTCTTTGGTTCCATTGTTCGTTGCTCTTCTCTCATGCTAGCCAGAAATGTTGATTTAAGTGTCCCCATGTGCTCTTGGACAAGTTGAGAAATATAGCTAATATCAATTCCACCTCTACATGTCTTGTTTTCACCTTTGGAGCTGATTGTAACAATTCTATGGATTTTGGACTTGTCAGGGGGTAGATGAATGGCTGGTACAGTAAGTTGAATGTCCAGCAAATTGGATGCCATGTGTGTAGCAAGGGACAGTTTCATGTTAGCACCGGGTAGCCGTATGGTCTGAATGTTATGAAAATCATCCAGCAAGTAAATCATTAAACACCCATCCTGTAAACAAAAGTTAAAATTAGTCTGAGGAATTGTGTGAATACAATCTGCATATTTTTTTCTGCTTGTAGGTTTTTTTGCTTACGGTCTTATCCAAAAATAGGTGGACACTGCACCTTGTCAGATTTGTTGGAAACCATGGGGTGACATCACTTGTGTATATTTCAATTCCCTTAACTAGATCTGTTTAAGATAACCTCTTTCAGGGAGACAGATAGAGCTGGTCCCAAGGGTGACTGCCTTTGAGAGAGTTGACTGTACTCACTTTGATTGCATTTGAAATCTTATTGTGAAGGAATTTTGGCTGCTCCCTAAGTAGCATGGATTTATGTCCATCAACATCTCTTGGACTGGTGCTGAAGCCTAAAATTCTGCCAGAATTTACCACATCTCTCGATGCCCCATGTTGTTGAATAAATAACCCTTCCTCCTTGTGCATTAGATTTGTCTTCTGTGACCTGAAATAATGATAATAAATACTATTTGTAGCCCCTTTTTAAGTACACTGTAAGTAAAAATCTGAACAAATTATTAACATTTATCTTGTTTATTTCATTTCAGGGTTTTGATATGATAGTAGTATATACTGAATGTGGAGATCTCATGGTGAAAGAAGAATCAATTGTGTAATCGTATTATAGGTAGATTCTAGATTTGTCTGCTGTCATGGTTGATAAACAAGATTGTTTTAATCACAACTTTGGAGTGTTCCTCATACGCAAGGCAAGCGAAAAAATATACTCAAGTCAAGTCAAGTCAGCTTAAAAGAAACTTAATATAACGTGATTTATTGTGTAATCAAGATTACCGGAAATATGCTATGATGTGCAACAAAACAACTGTTCTCTTTTCTTGTAATACACGATGCTCATCGCTTAGTCTTGGATCATCTCGCAAAATAGAATGTAAAATAAGATTAAAAAGGCCAGGTGCATTTTTCTCTGCAAACTTTTTCATCTCTGAGGGTGTGTACAGTGGGAGTACATTGTTGCCCTCATAGTGTTGGTGCAAAGCTCTCTGGAATCTCTCTACCAGGTAATCAAATGAATTTTCTGAAAAATATAACGAAAAAGGGATGCAGAATGTTTTATCTTTATAAGTACATGTAGAAACTAATAGATAGATAGATAGTTTAATGATCAATACATCGCAGCCCGAAAGCTGAATTGCGTAATTACAAATAATAAATCGACTAATAATGGTCATCACATACCCCATCAAGATGTTGAAATAAACTCTCACAACTAGTACCATAAGAAGTATGTGGAGGATAATAATATTCTCCCTGTATTTAAATAATAGTGTTCAGAATATGCATGTTCATACTGGGGCTTAATTGCATTCCCACTGGGGTTGGGGTTGCTTTTGTGTAAGGTACATAGATGGTTATTGTCTCCTGTAGCAGATGTTAAAAAAATATCACAATATCGATATTACTTATTTTTGCAGTGTAATATACATGTTGATAATCGGTGTAATCCTTGAGAAAGATGTTTGGTAGAAATGCTGTTACTGAAATATTTTTATTTTATTTTATTTTGATTCTATTTACTTTTCTTTTTTTGTTTTTTGTTTTTTTTTTTTTTTTTGGGGGGGGGGGGGCGCTAAGTAGTTGTGTAGTTAAACTGACCTGATGAGTCTTTGAAAACTGTTTCAATGCTGTTCCATACATGTCTTTCTACTAGGACATCTCCATTACAATTGACTTTTACAGCTCCAAACGAAGTTGGAATTGTCCTCCAGGTGTCCTGATTTGGAAGCACTATTCCACAAATCTCTTCCAAAGATTTAAGTCTTTGGAAGAGATAGTAGAATAGCTTCTGCACTTGAAGAATCTTTTGTCCAGGGTTGTCTTCACTGCTGGGCTGCAAATTCTTGTATAATTTTATGATAGGAGAGGCAGCAAATTGCCAGATCTACATAAAGTAAAAATGCTCATTTGAAAAAGAATACTGTTCTTTTTATGTTGTTTTGTAAACAAGGCAATGATAGAGATTTGATAAGAAATTATCAATTACTTGCTGCAATATAAAAGTTCTAAAGTCTTGCTGTAAGCCACTGACAGGTATGAGTGTGTGTGAGAAATAATAAAAATAAATTTGAGTCCTAAATGAAAGTCACTCTCAATAAATATCAATATTTCAGTTACCTTTTGAAGTTCATCAGCTGAGGTTTGTTTAGCCTCTCTGTCCTGTGGGAGAATCACATGTATAAGAATTGGGATCAGGTAATATTGTCAGTCATATCTGCAAACATTATTATTATTATTATTATTATTATTATTATTATTATTATTATTATTATTATTATTATTATTATTATTATTATTATTATTATTTCTTTTGTTAAATATACACAATAATTCAGGAAAAATGCCTTTACTTTGAACCAAAATACAACAGCTATTTTTATTAAGGTTTACTATTTGGGGTTGCAAACTTAGCAACTTTAATAATGAAAAAGTTATCTTTGTTTGTGAAAGTAAAAGGCAAACTTAAAAATTATGGAACAAATCATATAAAGAGCAAGGCAGGGTATGTTTGATAAAGAAAGACCGTACGTTTTGAAATATTGGAAAGGAAAAATATATTTCTCTGACCGTGAAACCAGCCTTGCTCTTTATATTATCTGTTCTGTAATTTATTGCTACAGGATCCGATATTTTTATTTTATCACGGTTGCCCTTGCAAGCACAGCTACTGCTCTTCACTTAAAAATTATGCACAACCCAGAACCCAAATTGGACAATAAAGGTCAGATTAATGTTTCCATATGCCTTTAACCTGCGCGTCAGCTGTGTCAATTATCATTAGCAAAGACATGAAACTAACCTTTTGTTTTGAAGTACGAGCCTCTTTCGGTTTATACTCTACATGCGTGGTGAACTTTTCTTCCTTGTCTACGTTCTCTGCACATTTGTTGCACCACCTTGTTCCCGGACGATACGGAACATTACCTGTTTTCCCAACAGCGTCCAGCACCGCATAAAGACGTGAAGGTATTCCGTTTTGGTGGAGGGTTCGCGAGTGGTTTTCTCGGGGAACCGAACACCGGTTGTTTTCTCTCCTTATTTCGTCCCAGTGGACCCGGCAAACTATCGAGCCAACTGGAAGTTCAGCGGCCCTGGCCAACTGAGGTGTCAAGAAGTAATGACGGCCTCCGCATTTCCGTTTCCCTGCCCTTTTACCACACTTCTCGTCTTGCGAGGAACAACATTTTAACAACAGGACAACAACAACCACGGACAACAAAACTTTTCTTCTCAAGCGCGAGGAAGTCGCATCTTCGAGCATGGTTTTCGTACTTGGTGCAAGCACCAAACCCCTTGGTGCAAAGGTTTGAAAACAGAAAAATAAATTTACTCACCAGGAAAACAATTTTTTTGCTTAAGTTTGTTTCGTAACTCTTGAGTTTTGTTTTTAAACTTCGCGCGACGGGAGTTTTTTGTTTACGCAATAGGTTTTAATAGCTAACCGGAAATACGACACCGACCGGAAGTTCAGTGGGTGGCACATGCGCATTGCTTTTTGCCGCTGTGTCGATTTTAGGCGGGATTCAAGTTTTCAGCACACATTTCCTCTGGATTTTACCTCTGTTAAAGCTAAAAAATGATGGCTTCAAGCAGGAAACTGTGGACAATCACTTTTTAGAAAGAGGTAAGTTTCGACACCAATCATTTTGTGAAAGACTGCATGAAAATGTGTGATCATCCACGCAAATTACAGACAACATGGATCCATACAGACAACGAGCATGCATATGTGCTTCTTGAAGATTGTTGAGGTGGTCATTCCCCATTTAGTTTTTATACGAAGCCTTTGAAAACGTTTTTATGGAGTAATTTGTAGCCGGGTTAATATCATCACAGTCTTGCTTTGGTATAAGCTGAAAACGTGAGTGATCGATCCTGATTTGGCGTGAAGATCAGTTTATGATCTTCGTGGAGTGTATGGCTCATTTTACTCAGATCAGGAACTAACAAGATTGTTACGGGTGAAAAGCTCACTGCAACATCGTCTAAAACGTTAATGACAGCCTAGCCAGTCACTGTGATCACTCAGAAGAACTGACTTAAAGTGCACAATTTTCGGTTTTACTGTAGATTTTCAACTCCATTTTGTAATGTCAAGGTCGAGACTCAAGACTGCAGCTTCAGAGTCAAGTCACCAAATCCTGCTCAATAAAGTCACTTATATTTATGACTGTTGGAGTCTATTTTAACTGATTTAATTTTGTTGTAAATCGTGACTTCTGCTACTTCTACTCAGGAACTATAATAATAATTAATTTTTGGTAACTTGCATAATGACAGTATTTGATCAGTACTTGATACCATAGTTCATTAGTTGAAAATAGCAAGCAAAATAAAGGGAATACTAAGTAACAATCTTTTTGATCAATGCAATCATGTTTTCTTAAAGAATGACTTATTTCACTGCAGGCACAACTACAATGTAAGTTGCACTGCCCAGACATACATCTGTACAGTTAACAATGAAATATATATTAATCATTATAATAATCTTTTTGTATTTGAGCATGGAATTTTCTTTTCAAATCAAAGCCACATGTAAATTTAGACTTGGGTTTCCTATGAACAAGGCAGCCAGTGCTGAGTTGTCTGCATGTGCTACTACAAAACATTGTGAGAATGCTGACTGAAGTAAGAGAATAATATAACACTGTGTACTCTGGTCAGGACATAAGTTAACATGACTGTCTTATTTTCCTGTACAGGTCCCTCTAGCCCTGGAGGTGCAGCTGAATAAAATGTGGGAGAAGATTAATTTTTCAATATTTTATTAATTTTATAAGTTGGAGCTGGCAAGCAACACTTGCAAAGTGAAAGCATCCGTGGTATTTTTCTGAGCCACCACAAATTATGAAAGTGCATGTTTAGAGCCAGTTGAACTGAGTGAGCATCTGTGAGTTAAATGCAGACCTTGTGAGAAAAAAAGGGTTTATTTTTATTTTTTAATGTTAATTTACTTATTTTAGCTCATTTTTTTTACTCAAGATTCACTTTATTTCTTGAAGTAAAAAATCAACGAAGTGCTTGTATTTTAAAGGTAGTGAATTTTGACCCAAAATTATGGTACCCTAATGACTCTGCCTCTTTGATCTCTGTGTAAATTTTCTGGGACACAATCAAACCAAATTGAGTTTAATAGGTTCACTTATTAATTTTTGAGTAAAACTCAGTTTCCAGTTCAGTTTATTGCATGATTTGTAAATAAAGGGGACAAAAAATTATCATTAAATGAAATAACAGGTTTTCTATAGATCATATAAACGGTTTTTCAACGGTTTTTTGAAGTCTTTGTTATAGTAATTTCACAATTTTATGGTGTGAGACCTTCTAATAAACTGTTAGTCAAATCTTGATTTTGTGTCCTATAATACCTCTTATGATGTCTTAAGTTTGAGATTGATTATTATATCTTGACTATCGACTTTAAGTTCCTTACTAAGATTCTTATCAGATTTTGCTAAGATCTTGTAAGATCTTACTGTAATCTTACCAAGATCTTGTAAGAATCTTACAAGAATCTTGTAAGAATCTTGTAAGAATCTTACAAGATCTTGTAAGAATCTTGTAAGAATCTTAACTAAGATAAGATCTTGTTAAGAAACTTAATAAGAATCTTACCAAGATCTTGTAAGAAACCTGTAAGAATCTTACAAGGTCTTGTAAGATCTTGACTATCAACTGCAAGTTCCTTACTAAGATTCTTATCAGATTTTACTAAGATCTTGTAAGATCTTACTGTAATCTTACCAAGATCTTGTAACAAGAATCTTGTAAGAATCTTGTAAGAATCTTACAAGATCTTGTAAGAATCTTGTAAGAATCTTAACTAAGAAGTAAGATAAGATCTTGTTAAGAAACTTAATAAGAATCTTAATAAGATCTTAATAAGATTTCCACCTGGGCCGGGCTAGCTTTGCAGGCTACAATTAACTTTCACTTACAGATATTGTTAATGACACTACATGTCTAAAATTTTATCTCCTGTAGATACTCAGTTGTTTACCTACCAGTTCAAATTTCTTTTCCAAATATATTGACCAAGCCACAATGTAATGCCCTATAGTTAGTATGAGGAAGATAAGGAGCATGAACTCTAACAGTCCCATCTTGCGCACTCTCCGGTAATAAAACACCGGCTGTCGCCAGTCAGGAAGGCCATCACGCAAAATGCCATCATATCTGTGGAACACAATTGACTGGTAAGCATTACTTACTGTCATGGGAAACCTAGGGACTATTTAGGTATTTGGCAGGAGATCGTTGTCATTTTTCATTGGTCAGTCATCTTGTTTGCTGTTTGTTCACTAAAGTTTGGCTTTAGATAGGTTTTTAGTGAAACACAGAACGGAAATGTATCTTGCCTCTAAGAATAATAAGGTAAAACAATTTCAGGCTAAATGGCAATTTTATATCAATGTTAGAGATATTCAGTATAATTAATTCAATAGTCTTAAGTAATGGAGGCGATATTGGTGACCTGTTATTAATTGCAGTGTACTTATCGCTATAAATGGAAATAGAATGTGGAAAAAAAAAGGTTTTTAGTGCAATTTTGTCAGCATATTGTTTGAACCCTTGGTGTCCTTGGCCCAGGGGGGTACTCCGGATTTCAAGTGACGGGGATGATCGAAGGATTTTTTTGGGTTTGAAATTTTCGATTCTGGGATTTTTTTTGGGTAGGAAAATTTGGAAGTATTTTTTTTGAGTGGCTTGATTTAAGTAGGGATTTCTTTGGGTTTCCAAAACAATCTGAAGATTCGTGGTAGTGCCAGTGTATCCCGGCCACGTTGTCATTCTGCATAATGTTATTGTTGAAACAGAAGACGTTCTTGGGTGTCTCAAGTGTTGTTAGAATGACTACCAGATACGGAAAAGATAACTTCAGATGGCATCATTAATAAACAAATTAAAACAAACTTTCAATTTATAATGTTCTTATTTTTTGTGATATATCATTTAATGCTTTCTGAAAATTTTTAAGGCTCGGAAATTCGGCATGGGATTTTTTGGGGGTTAATTCTTGGTCCAGGGATTTTTTGGGGTTTTGATTTTTGCACCAATTCGATCATCCCCATCACTTGAAATCCGGAGTAGGCCCCCTGGGGTCCTTGGGGTCTGGTGCCACTGCATTTGATGGGGAATGCATTTCCACATATTTTTGGCCACCCCTAAAGAGTGGTATGTTAGTGGTTTTTCCCATCTGGCATTGCACAATTCTTAGCTTTTGAACCAATACATGTATATTTTATTTTTGAAGTGGAATTTGCGATGATTCAATTCATGTTGTGTACATTAGGTTACATTCTTCACATGGTTGGCTGACTCATCCTAAATAAATTATTCACATTGCATGTCTCATGTTAGTGAAGTCAGAATTTGAACCTTACAAAACTCCTCTTAAAAATTTTACTCACAACTTACAATAGATCATAATGAGGATGTCTTAGCAAATATAAATAACACAGCTTCCAATAATTTATTATTTAAATACCTTTTTCTCTTTTCTTCATCTTTGAGAACTTCTGACACTGCAACAAGCTGAACATAAAAACAAAACCATTAAATTATTTGTATCATCTGTACAGGATGGGAGGTTACAGATCATGTTTCATGGAAAATTAAATCTTAGTTATTTGACAGTAAGCTTAGTTGATGATTTATCAGCTACATTGAATTCAACACTGCAGAAATGTGACATATAAAAAAATCTCAAAGAATGAAACTTTTAGCTCACTGCAGCTGTTCCCTGTACAGGGTACATAAAAGATCTGTCCCTGACATTTTAATGTCAAGCAAATACTGTTGAACCTCACTAATACAGTCAGTAACGGATCAAAGAAATCTGGCTGCACTAATGGGTGACTGGATTGAAGGGGAATTATTACATAGAAAGATGACTACTGTAGCTTTTTTCCCGGCCAAAATAAAATGGCAGTAACAACAAGGTGTCCATATTTATAGTGTGACTTAAGTTAACCGTGGTCTAATGTGAATAAAAAATAAGAAAAGTCTGTCAAGGATAAGGCAGTTTACTTTGTGTGTCTGTGAGTTTACTAAATCCTTTTATTATTTGCTGAAAACGTTTTATAATTGTGAAGTATGTTGAGACTAATCGGCACTGTGTGTCTGTGTTAAATTGATTCACCTAATGGTTCCTGAAATGTTTTTAGTAAAATTAATCACACAATGATTTAGCAAGCTCACAGACACAGAAAACCTTATCAGCTTTGAACTTTCAGGATAAAAGCCTTATCCTGACTTATCACATTTTCTTATGCTTGATCACAGTTAAGACTTTAAGTTGTGGTCCCGGTGTAACTTGTTGTGCCGCTCCCCTGCCTGATGGGCAAGTCATTAGCAGAATAAACCTCAGTCATGTTCGTAAAAAAGCTACAGCACTAACTTTAAGAATCATAACAGGCAAGGAAGTGACTTGGTCAAGTGCAACTCAAAAGCAGCTTAATCAAAGCTAAACTGAAATTTACGTTTTATAAAACTTTAAGCCAACTTAAAAAGGCATGAGGAACAGCCAAGAAACCAAGAATTTTTACCTGTCTGAATTTTATTTCTGCGTCAGGCTCCTTGTTTTTATCAGGATGCAGTTGAAGCGAAAGTTTGCGATATGCTCTTCTGATATCCGCCTGGGTTGCATCCTGTGAGAAAATAGAGTTTACACAATTGTTAGAATTAAGTACCTCATTTCACCTTGAAGTCAAATAACTCTGTTGATGAAGCTGAAAAGATAAACAACAAAATTTTTACTTTTACATGTATGCATAAGGAACATTATATTTTGAATGAATAATTGAGCATATGAAACATATATTTAAACTGTGGGTGAAAGATTAGAAAGAAGAAAGACCCTCACAAGCTTAGGGGGTAACCGTGATTGCAATCTTTCTTCTAATGATAATTGCTTACCCCTTAAGTTAAAGGTCTGATATCAATATGCATTAATATTCTCCTGACTTGTCGAGAAAGAGGTTGATTGTTCAAGGCCGTGCTCTGAGATAAATTTTAGGGAGCCCTTTGGCCTCCCAACCATGTCAACTAGGAAGCCCAGCCCTCAAAGTTACAGTCCATTTGGGCTACCAGTAATTTTTCTTAGTCGCCCAAAGTGAATTCTTAGTCGCCTGAGGCGACTGGGCACTGCTAGAGCATACCCTTGCTGTTCTCCATTTATTTCTCATAGTACTAGTTGGTAGAATTTTGTTTAAGACGGTGCCTACTAATAAAGAAGTACCGGTATTTTTGTGAGGTTTATGACTATGTGGGTAAAGCAGATCTTAGCAAGGGCTATTGGAATCCAAAAAGAAAATAGGGAGAACCATGCATGTATGGCATTTTGTACAAAATTGAAGCTTTCTATATAACTCAAAAATGCATGGTTACCCCCAATTTTCTTTTTGGATTAACCAAAAGCACTTAAAGCCATACAATGTGCAGACATCTCTATTTTCACTGTACATGTGCATCTGAGACAGCCTATTCAACAACACTGGGAACTGCCTCATACAGACGTTCACAAAAAATAGTAATACAATATAAAAACGATTAAATCGATAAATAATTGGATGGATAAAAAACTCAATTAACTACTAAATAAAAAGTTCCGCAATGGCAGCCTTGAACTTGTCGCAATTGAGTTTGACAATGTTCTCGGGATCTGAGTTAATCACTGACGCATAATTAATTTATTTATTCATTTTTTATTTTTTGTTTTATTTTTTTTGTGTGGGTGTCTGTGTGTTTCTTTTCTGCATTTTTATGGATCCAGACGAGACGAAAAAAGAACTTGTGCAGTATCAAAAAGCCACTTTGACCTCATGAGACCACAGTCTCTAAGTCAATAGCCCATATACACATGTATATTTGCTAGACCATAAAATCGAGCGTAATTTTTTTTTTCTGTTCAGTATTTGATAGTTTCTTTTTCATATTAAGCCTGTGGCAACATTTCCTCGTTTCTAAACATTCCGATTTTTAAAACATTTTGTGAAGTAAAGCTCAATAACAAGCCATTGTTCGCTATTTTCTTAATTTAATTTAGATGCCAAGAAAGAAAATTTAAGTCAAACTTACTTGTTTTAAACCAAGAACATCAAAAAAATTATCCTTGATCTCTTCCACAAGATCAAATAATTCAAGGTCAATCGAATCCCAGCCATGAACGTTTCCAGATCTTGATAAAATGAAGAAGAGAAGAAGAAATCTGTTTAAAATCACACATTTTTCCGAAAGCGCCGCCATGTTGAAAATTTTTGTGCTGGGTGATACCCAGTCTCCCTGTGACGCACTCGATAGGACTGGGACGACGTTCTTTCTTTCTTTCTTTCTTTCTTTCTTTCTTTCTTTCTTTCTTTCTTTCTTTCTTTCTTTCTTTCTTTCTTTCTTTCTTTCTTTCTTTCTTTCTTTCTTTCTTTCTTTCTTTCTTTCTTTCTTTCTTTCTTTCTTTCTGCCTGTCTTTGATTTCGTTCAATCCTTACTTCCTTCCTTCTTGCATCCATCCAATCAGTTATTCAGTCAGTCAGCCAATCATTCAGTCATTTAGTCAGTCAGTAAATCAGTCAGTCAGTCAATCAATCAGTTGTCAGTCACGGTCAGTCAGTCAACAAATCAGTCGGTCTGTTGATCAGCCAGTCACTGATGGCTTTTTAAAGAGATCTGTTGTTTGCTGCTTTGTGTTTTTTGCCTGGGTTGTTTTGGTTTTGTTGTTGTTGTTGTTGTTGTTGTTTTTGTTTGTTTGTGTTGTTGTTGTTGTTGGTGTTGTTGTTGCTGTTGTTGTTGTTGTTGTTGTTGTTGTTGTTGTTGTTGTTGTTGTTGTTGTTGTTTTGCTGTTTTGTTTTGTTGGCGGGAGTGGTGGTGATCATGTAGTGATGGTGTAAACAAGATAGCAGACATATTAGCGTGTCTTTAGTTTCATTATGTATTTGGTCAAACGTAAGAAATTGAGCTTCACTCATCTTATAATTGTTCCAAGCACATGATTTCAAGAGTATTGAATTGACACCCGCAAAAACGCACATAAAAATTTAGTGCGCGACAGACCAAATGACCGAACAAGACGAATTCAAAATGAAATTATCATTTCCTGTTGAATTTGTCTTTTTCGCCGATTCGCCGCAAACTGGCTAATCAGTTTGGAAGAGGGCCTGTTTTCGGGGAAGCTTATTGTTAGCCTGCATTCGTGACAGGCGCTAAGAAGGGGAAAGGCAGAAGGGGAATCGGGCGCAACGCGCGAGGGAGCTTCCTTTGGCTGCTTTTCCCCACTATTTGGAGTACTTACGAAACTTTTGGATGCAGGGGACCACACGACGCAAAATAAACTCAGTGTTCTGAATACGTTCCGTTGCTGGATCTCTTGTAGTAGAAATGCACGTGCCAGACGTCACGTAGCCAAACTGATTGCAGGGTTGACACTACAGCAAAGGGCTTATCTAAATGGGCCAATATTTCAACTAGTACAACTAGTCTTCTTCAGGGCCAGAGTTACAATGAGAAAAACTAACAGCTCTTAAAAGTTTAAATTTGAACGTAAACATAAAAGGTTAATGGTTAACTAGTGTACATGACGTATCGTATATAATAGTACATAAGATGCTTTGCCGTAGTGTCAGCCCTGCAATCAGTTTGGTTTATTTTGGAGTACTTCCTTACCCTTCACCACCCCCCACAACCATGGGAAAAAACAGCTTTATGACTTTATAGTTGGGAGAGCTGATTATTCAAAGGTAGCTGGCTTCTGAACCTACTCATATTCAAATCTCAGGGCTACATCAACCCTAGCATGCAGAACAGGCGTTATTTATTATTATTATTATTATTATTATTATTATTATTATTATTATTATTATTATTATTGTTATTATTATTATTATCATCATCATCATCATCATCATCATTATTATTATTATTATTATTATTATTATTAATTATGTATATTTATTTATTTATTTATTTATTTTCTCCTTTTCAGGCGAGCGGAGGCAAGCACGAGACGAGCGCGGTGAGCGAGTCACGCGTGACAGGAGGCGCCACTACCGTCGCGCGTGACTCGCGCTCCGCTCTGGCCTTGTGCTTGCCTCCGCTCGCCTAAAAAACGAAAAAAAAAAAAACTAGCGCCTGTTCTGCAGGCTACACCAGCCTTGCCCCTCCGCTTTCTGTCACGCCATGAGTTTCGTGACAGAGAGTGGAGGGGCCAGGGCTGGACTAATCTAGGGGCTCACATCAGCTCTCATTTGTCCCCTTTCGATCAATTCGTTTCGGAAACGAGTCATAAGCCTATCGAAGCAGGGAAGCAAAAGCATTTTTCCTTACCTGGCTGTAAATCCCAGGACTTATGCTACAAATTTTACGGTATTTATGTGGGGATTTTACAGGGAACATGTGATTCCCGGCCAGACGGCTTGTCTGGCCCATATGTTGCTTGCACAGAAAACGCAACTTTACCTTTTAATTAAAAATGCCGCGTCGGTAAACTCTTTAGACCCTGGAAATGCATATGCAAGCAAAAATTCAAGGCTAAGTTAAAAAAAAAAAAAAACAAGGATCTATGATAACTCTTTGAAACAGCCGCCCGAGTACAAAAGATCACACAAAGCGCTTTTCAAAATGCAAGCATGAGCACAAAGACCATGACATTTAGCTTAAGATGTGCTGTTGCCCTTTTGTTCGCGCGCGTGTGTGCTTGCGCTTGCAATTTCAACGAGTAAAAAATCCACGCAGGAAATAATCTGCGTTGAGATTTGCGCCCGAGCCGCGATGTACACGGGCAACGGGATACACTTGTGCGGGACCGTTGTAACGAGCCTTTTACATCGGGGCTGCGTTTGCTATTTTAACAGTGATTTGCGTGATGACTCTGATTGTTCTCGTGTGAGCTGGAAGCAATTTTCGCTGCGATTTTCGTGGTTTCACCGCGATCTGAAATAAACATGGTTGCCGGCGACGAGCGCACGAGTTCGAGGTATGCTCGTAAAATTTAGGGTTTGGGGGGGGGGATCGCAAATTGTTTGTTCGCTTTGCTTTCGTCTCCTCAAAGTCTCCCCGTTCGCCACATCTTAAGGCACTTGTATTAGCAATCAATTCACAGGTAAAATGGCACTGAAAATCGCAATAACGTTGAACAGGAAACAGGCGAGACAAAATCGCTGGTAAAATCTTCCTTAAGATCGCATCGAACTAAAATCGCCGTGTTACTCGGCGATCGTCCACAAAAATTACACGCATAAGTTCGAAAAGCAATTAAGAAAGTTAGAACTTTTGTACTTAACCTGTTATATTTATAAGACGCACTGAAGTACACTTTTTCAATATCCGAAGTCTTTTTGCTTCTTACTACTGTATTACAATTAAATACCCAGAAGAAGTTTAGTCTTTTTTCAAAACTCAATCAAAACACGGAACTGGCCGCAAAGAAGTTTAATTAACCCAAAAAAAGAGCCACAGAAAAATGTTTTAAAATTGAATCATGTAAAATTTTTAACAGGTTTTCAAATTTATTAAGCTCTGTTGTCGTGTCTCGAGTGGTCTTGTTCTTTGTTATGTTAGCAACTAATGCTACGAAACAGCTGAACTGCAAACGAAGTAAAAGACAGGAAGTTGTTTATGAATAATTCACAGGGGTAGTCTCTCTCAAACTGACTGAAAGTATAAATTAGAATTGCAGATAAATCACCTTTTAGAGACGGCTCTTGTTTGAAGTGCTTAATATGACTAAAACCTACATCAAACTTTTTATTGTTGTGCAGATTTGAGAAAGAAATAGAAAATTTCAGCGCTGATTTCTCTGCCTTAGAAAAATATCAAAGCTAACATTCTAGTTTACGAGCTAGAAATTTCGTGTTAATAATGGAAAGGTGTATCTGTTAACACGACTTAATTAAAGAAAAATACACAACGATACTTTGTTGTTTGGCAAAAAAATTGACACATTTGAAATCAGTATTATGACATGTCGAGCCAACATCTGAAGCGTTCTTAACGCGTTTTGCACGCAAACAGGTCTGAATATTTTGCATTTTCAGTGTTTGAAAGCTGCTAGCCTATTCTACAAGTTGATTTTGTTTTTCGAATACATGTGTATTTCTTTTTATCAGGCAAATTGCACAAGTTACATTAACAGTTTACTCAGCTGAAGTGAAACATTTTCCATTGTCAACAAAGCTGTGAGTCTCGCTTTGTTTTGAAATTTTGAAAATGTGTTGATATATCAGTGAAGCCAAACTGCTGAATTATAATCCTGTATTTTCGAAACGTTTTCAAGCCCACAAACGAGGCCGATCGCGAGTAACATGCGAAAAAAAAGACAATTAAAAAGCAATTTAATGTAATGACTGCTGCAGAGACGCTTATCCCGTAAAGCCGTCTGCAAAGAGATTTTCAAACTTTAAAGTTTGAATTTTAATTCCTCTTTGAGAAAACCCAATACCGCCTTGACTATATTATTAGTAAAGATTAGGAGGAAATAATCCCCTTGAGATGGGTTTTATATATTTATGTTTCCGAAAAGTTTTAGAACTCGCCAATTTCAAAATGAAAAGTATCGATTGATGGTCGACATGGACAGAATATGAACAGATGGAATTCACTTCTTGTTTGTTTAAATGGATTTTAATGATTTTCCATAATAATTTCTAACAGTCCGTGAGAAAGTTACACTATGTTCGCTTTAAGCTTGTCTCTTAAAATTCTCACGGCCTACCCGATACATTATATTGATAAAAGCCTACAAAATAAGTTGAAGTCACATTTGCCATTTGCATGTAGTGACGGCCGGCGCGCTTCCATGAAATCTCGCTTCGCGCGCGCGTTCTAAGTTTTCATCTTAACTACTTTGGGATCGATGAGAAGGTTTGTATTATCTAACAATGTTTAATTTTTTTTCATGTACGAACTTTAATGTTTACTTTGGCTTTTTTCAAAGATTCGCTTTGGCCAAGTTACAGGGATATTTTATTTCAGTTTACTCTAGAATGATTCGTAGCTTTGTGTAATGACCTGCCATCTTTGTGTTTTAAGAGTACAATATAAACGCGCAGTTTAGATATCAGAAGTAGGGAAACCTGTATTAATACACAGTGGAGATAAGGTGTAAGATTCAGAGAGGCGAACCAGTTCTGTCGAATAAATTAGAAATTGTGGCGCTGGAGATCTTTGAAAATATGGTTTGTTTCTGAAACCTTTGCGCCATCTCATCTGTCATATTGAAACAGTAACAAAACTCAACCCTTAATCACTTCTCTAATTTTAAGGTGATGATTAGAATTTTGTTCCATAAAAAAGGAACTCATTTACTCGCACAGTTTTGAAAAAGAAATTCCACAATTCTATATTAGTTTTCAGTTTTATTTTATTTTATTTTATTTTATTTTATTTTATTTTATTTTATTTTATTTTTGTGTTTGTGTGTGTGAAGCAGGAGGTCTTAAAATATCTATCTTTTACACAAAATGAGAGCGAAGGAACGAAAAAGTATTTTTCAAATCAGTATGCTATACTTTATTTGTTATTTTTGATTTAACTAAAAATTAAGTTTACAGCTGAAAAACTCAAATGGGCCTTCCAACAACTTTGGCGAAGATTATTAGTGATCAATTGAAAGCGATACTCGCTGATGCTCTCAGAATTCCAGATCGTAGGTTGCGTCTCTTAGCGAATCGCTTTAGCAGTAGTAATTGAGTTCCTTTAAGAAGCGGTAATTGGAAACATCGCACGTATTCTAGATTTATAGAATCTCAAATTAAAAGCTGAAGAAACATTTCGTACATTGAATGAACAAAAAGCTGCTGCGAAAACCTCAATTCACGGAACCGCGAGTGGTTTTAGACTAAAACACGTGGAAAACCCCAAAGCCATGTAAATGTTTTTGGCTACAAATTAAACCGTAGAATATTGCTTCCCGAGGGCTTAATATCCTTCAGCAAATACTCCGAAAAAATACTCATCAAAATTAACCGCAGGCGATACTTGGCAAGATCGTCATTTTCAGTTGAAATCGAGATGAGAGAAGCTGCGACCAGTTTACGGTTAAACTTATGCTTTTCGTAAAAACACAGGCTGAATGGTCATTAGCTTTAATTCGCGTGTGTGATGCTTTGAGCTTTTAGAATCTAATTTATTTTCTGATTTTTAAAAAGTTAACTTGATTTCTCAGCACAAAACTACCTCGCTACGGTAAAAAAGTTAGATGAGTCCGATACAGAATTTATACCCACAAATTGGAAAGGATTCATACCAAAAACTCTGATCCAAACGTTGTTGACGTTAGCAATATCTTTTAGCCACAGGAAAGAATGAATGAGAAGAATAATATCGATAATAAATTCCAAATCGCTTTCTCCGTCGCTTGGAAAGTGAGTGCTTTTTGAGATTGAGTACTTCGATAACAAAAAATTGCCAAAAGAAAAATTCCAATTTTAAAATCCAGTTTCCTAGTATTTTAAGATGAAAACAGGAGGTAAATTGCAAATATGGCTTTTTTAATGTACGTTGTAAGTCGAAGAAGGTGGAAAAAAAAATCAGTGGTAGAGTCATATTAAGGCAAGTCAGTTTAGAAAAATAGCTTAAGAATCTAAATAATCGGATTTTCTTGCCGTTGCTTTGTATTCACTAAGCATTATATTCTAGCCCGATTCGTTCGGTTATACGAACATCATTTTTTGTGAATAAGCTAATATGAGCCAAGCTATTTTACACTTAAAGTAAAATCAGCTTGCGTACGAATAATCTTTAAGACTATCTAACTTCGTCATATTCCAATACGTTAACAGCAACTTAGCAAATAGCTGATATTTTTTCTTTCTTTTCCGATGTCACAAATGGTAAGTTGGCGTTGAAAGAAAATTCATCTTAGAAAAAATATATGTGTTGTACACTAAGCTTTCTGCCAGTGATTTACTTAAATTTAAAAGGAGAAAAACTTGCTTTTTATTGAATTAATATATGAGCAAAACATTGCTTTCTCTCGGTGGAGACAAAATTCTCACTTCTAAAGTTATTCACACTTAACATACCCAAAGTTAATTAAAAAGCAAAGATTCGCCTGGAAAACATTATTTTCTTAAAGACGTACGAGGAAGCCTTCAGCTGCTACTCCAAAGGTTTTGTTCTGAATGAAAGAAAATCTTTCTTTTACTAAATGTTAGAAAAAAGAACTAGATAAATCGAATATTGGCTTCATGGGTGCGTCTTAAAATCACCATTTCCGACATGTCTTGAATTTTTCATTAATTCTTAATCGTTTCGCCATTAGGAGAAGATGTATGAAAGATAGGATGTCGACTAAGTACGTAATCTTACGAAATACTAGTAAGGATTTGAAGATTTTTATGGCTTATATTTTCTGAGTTTTAATCATTTAATACATATAGATCGTAAGCTAATGAGCGGTGTTGAGATTTGAGGCGAAAACCTTCTAGAAGTTTAATTGGAAAACAAATTTGCAGGAGGAATCGTTAATTTAAATTCTCGACAGTTGTGTTAAATATGTTTTTCCTGGTGTCAACATTATATCAACAAAGCAGAACTCATCTTCTAATGAAGCTAAATCTTGAGAAGTTATTAGAAAAGAAATTTAGCTCGAAATAAAATCGAAGCTAGACGAACAGAAAAGGACAGTTTTATTAGCTTTCTCTCCGTATGCGCACAATATTTCAAATCAGAACTTAATACGTTTCGTATATGAAATTCGCCTTGTGCAACTTCTAGAAAATCACACCAAAATATATTTAAATTATATAAAAGATGTATAAATGCAATTACTTTTGGTCGAATTTCTCTGGACTATATTTTTACAGAAATAAATTTCGTGAAAAATATGATGATAAGCGCATGGCATGGACAATATACTTTTTCCTCTTTGGCCCTCCTTGATCTCCGTTCAAACACTGATTACTGATATGTTTATTAACCAATTTCGACAGAAAGTTGTTTAAGTATAGTTCGCCCCGACATCGGCAAAATTAAAGTTTTGAATTCGCCTCAGTGGGCTAAAATTACATGTAATGAAAGCTACAAAGTGTGCCAATCATAATGCGCCAGTGATGGCGAGGCTAGCCATCGCAGTGTTATCCGTCGCGGTGTTTTGGTTCAAAATATCGCACCGAAGAAATATTAAAATTGCTTCCATTCTGTTCAGTGGCAAAAATTGTCTTTGGCATATGTGCTATTCCCACGGTAAAGAGTGTTTTCAGGCAGCTGTAAGGCGAAAACTAAACAAACAATTATTAGTGAAGAATGCATTAATTGAGCCTTAATAATGCGTCGACCGAGTCTTTATTATGTATCGAGCATTTAAAACTCATTAGCATATCTTATGTATTTGTATACCCGGAAAGGAGAGTCTTGACAAAAGAGGAACATGTCATGATGTATCGCTTCTATATTGTCTACTTTTTCGCCCGAGAAGACAAACTGTTTGAGTCAACTTAAACAGGCGGCGAGAACGGCAAATTTGAAAACAACCTCGAAAGAAGGTGGAAATCATTTCAGCCGAGGAAAGACTCCAATGTGATTTGACTTTCAAGAGCCTTGTTTGGTTTTATTCATGTTTGTAGTAGAAGTTGAAAAATAATTTTTTGCAAAAGCGACGTCTAGTTCTCGCGCCATTAGCTTTAACCAAACATATCTCAGCGTTCAACGGATTTTTCCTCCACATTGGTGTTTAAACAGCAGAGCCAAATAATGAATTCAAATCAACACTAATTTTCTTGTTTCTCATTTGGCAGAAAGTTAATTATAAATTTGATGAATCTCTCGTCGGATTTAGAAATTTTCAGCCATTTAAAAAAAAACACAATTATTACCCAGTCACCACTTTCTCATATTTAAGGGATTACGGGCTTCGTATTCACGAATTACAGTTTTTGTTTTCGCCGTCAGAAATCTGAAACAGATAATTATCATACACTAGGAAGCGAAAGTGTAGGGCCAGTTTACCTCCTGTCGAGATGTGTTATCGCGGTAACTTCATTTATTTCCATGGGATTGTTCCTCAAAACATAAAACAATTGCTTTCCACACTTTTTTTTCTAATAGACCTAGAAATATTATCGCGGCGGTCGCTTCTTTTGTTTTATTCAAATTAACTCGCTTTTTTTTTCACGCATCTTATCAGAGAGTTGATACCATTATTGTAACTGCAGTAATTATTTCGCTATTTTTCTCGGGCTTTTAATTATTGCTTGGAGTGAATTTACATCCGGTAAGAAAAGACTCTAATATCTTAACCTCCGAGGACATGTCAGTTGGTTAATAGACCTTTGTTTGGTGCTTTTTGTGCGGTTCCTGAAGTTAAGTAACAGTCGATCATGTTTTGATGCATGCCATACTTGCTGACAAAGTTCAAACACCGTTAAACGTGAATTGGAGTGACAGCGCTTTGAAAAGTTAAACCAATTCACTGTCTTCAAGATCAATACTTGAGCAGCAACGCAAAAATCCCGACCAAGTAGACAATACAGGATTTTCGTAGATTTCAACGATTGTCAAAGCTTCTGGCAGTTTGTTTTATTTTTTTATTTCTGTGTCTCTACAAAGGAAGCTTTCAGCCGGTTAAAATCTCATTGGAGAATTGAGAATACTAGTCACCTTTAGCTCTGAATTAAAAATAAAGGAGTAATTTGTATGCATTTAATCTTCAAAACAACAGCCTTTAAAAGAGTTCGCTTCGAAGCACGTGGTCGCAAAGTCTGAAACGATACTAAATTGTTAAACTGATTAGATTTTAGTATCATTTTAACTAAGCCATGTGAATTTTTGCTTTTGAAGTGATTGTAGATTTACAAGCAAAAATCTTTCAAAGATGCCTTATTTTAAAACACAAAATCCGAACGGCCGCTAGCTAAGTAAACTTTCTGGAGGGCTTAGGTTTGTTTTTAACGAAAATGAGCGAAATCCCGCATTGCTAAGAACCCATTTGCAACGGTCTTCGTGAAAGTGTTTTATTTCCCTTGAAATTTGAAAAGGGTGGAAACCTCAGAAAAACAACAAGTTTTCTTGTAAGTAACGTACTTTTCGTCCGACACAACGATAAATTTTAGGTTTTAATTGAGAAATTTTGGGCAGCAGAAAAAAAACGATAGATAAGACACATTTGGGGGGTGTTTTTACTTGTTTTGTTGGATTTCCAACGCCCACACGATGTCACGCATAACCTCTGTTTCAACAACGTTCACAGCAAACCGTTCTAGAACCTTGTTATCATATTGCTTTGGTTCGACAATCAGAAGTAATTAAATATTCATATTTTAGCACCAAGGTTTGATACAGTATCGCTTGTGCTTGTAAGTCTTAGCCAACATCTACCAGGGACAGAAATACGATAAGAAAGGGAAAACGTGGTACCCATACGCAGGGTAAGAGGACTTTCTTAGCTAATTTCACGCCTATTTACGTGTTATTTGCACTTCTATGAGATTTCGCTTGGTTTTTACGCTCACAACGCATGCGCACACCTTTAGCATTCAATCTGAACTGTTTTTCGACGCATTATAGTGTTTTCCTGCGCGGAATTTCACGCCAATCTGACACGGAAATTCGTTTAATGGAGAAAAAAGTTGTTTGAACGCACTTGCGTTTCTTTCAGTAGCTTAATTTGAATAAAAATTGAAAAAAAGAACTCTTTTTGCATAAATTTAAGAGGTTTTTGTTAACTTTCTAGCAGTTTCGAGATTTATAGCTGTGCGTTTGGGCGACTTTTGGTGGCTTTTAAAATTGCTATTTGCAAAAAAAGGTTATTATGACTTGTTTTACCCCATTAATGATACAATTTGCCTGTTTAGACAATTAGCGGTGTTCAACGTGCTCAGTGCGTTGTTTTTTTGGCAAATTTTAAAAGGTTTTTACAAGTCGCGGCCAAATGTGTTGACATTATCCCTGAACAATACTCTCCCTTTTCCATCGTTAATTAATATATTTCACATCACAAACACTTTTCTCGACGAAATATTAAATATTTTGCTACCGTTTCATTCCGTGGGGATGTGGGGTGCTTGTGGATGGTATATAGGGTCTACCTAGATGACTAGAAAAAGCGGGTCTATCTCCATCCCCAGCAAGTCCACCAAACATCACTGATTATTCATTCATGATTTATTTTTAAGCCCAAAAAACATCTGCTTCTCCTATTTAAATCTCTACAAACAAAAGAAAAGCTAATTCACTGCACGGCGTGGGTAACACCTTTAATAAAGGACACAAGTCGAGTGAGATCTCCGCTCGGAAACTGCACGTTCGTTCTGTGAGACAATGGGGGCAAACCTCGGGCACAGCGTTCAAGACAGCGTTGGATCTTCACTTCCGTGTTCAACCTGGCACAAAATCGGGCTAAAAACGGATTGCATGTAACCAGTGAATAAGCAGGAAGACGTTGACAATTGAAACAAAGATGTGAAAGAGCCAAATAATTGATCGTAGCTCAGGCAGGGCGGGCAATACAAACCTCATGTGTCGGCCCTCCACCAATCAACTGTCGTCTCCACAGGCATGATATCGACCAGTGTCTTAATGAAAAAAAAGAGCTATTCACTCGCACGCAGGTTGCTACCAATTGTGTTTATCCTTGAACGTGTGCACACATAATACCTGTCTTCTTTCTTTTAAATGGAGCTGCTCTGGGAAATGGCTGATCGCAGCTGGTCCTTGTTCTCTTAACAATGCTTATTCTGCAGCTGTGGTAAAATATGTTCCATGGTCTCAGCAACGGCCAACAGAAGTTTATGTTGAAAGCCTTGACCTGACACAAGCAATTACATTGTCCATTATACCCTTAATCCTTGATACGAGCCGTGTGTACCAATATCATTCTCCCGTATCTCCCTGATAAAGCGTATAACACGTTGAGGTCTCATGCAAATACAAGTATCAAGTCACGGGGGTGATATTCACACCAACGGATTAATAACTCGTTTGTCTTGCAATAAATGTAATACCTGGTGATGTTGTGTTGTTTATATCGTATTTATCAACCTGTTGGCTGAATTGTACAGCAGCCTTACAAACCCATAATCAATTTCTGAGCCCATCCCACTTAGGAATGCTTATGTGCGCCAAGTCACAGAACAAAAGCCACCGTGTGTTTTGGTTACCCAACAGGGAAGGGGGTGTGACACCCCTCCAACGATCTGCTGCACAAATGTTTCACGTTTGAGCCAATGCAAGAGCAAACACGTTTACACGTGTGAGGAGACTTGCGTGAATCGATAAGATCAAGACCTGTGTGGCAAGACCCCACGTTTTATCTTAGGAAACACGACAAATGAACCCCAGTGTTTCGTCTGACGGTGCCATGACGTCTATAGTTTCCAATGAACGTCCTGGGAGACAAGATTACTGATACATGTTACAGGAGCCTATAGAATCTGATAACGTTGTTATATTAAACACATGAATGGTGTACAACACACCATCAGAGCTCATCACCCGTTAGGCATATTTACAAACAGGGGTGGTTTAACCAGGCAAAGTTTGAGCATTGAGGACAAGAGAAGGGGAAAAACTGGCGATCTTTTCGAACCTACTATCCTCATTACTATCTCATTAACTTTTCATTTGCAAAATATTCTAAGGGCACGAAAAGCCAAGCGGCGTATGTAAATGAAGTTCCCCTCACAGCCAGCTACAGAGCGCACTCTTTTGTTGTTCTTCTCAGTATAATAAAAGATAGGACAGTTAAGCCACAGCAAGGTTTTTTTTTTTCATAAACTTACCCATCAAAGAGATGAAACCACTTAAAATTCCCAATAATTAAAACAATGAGTAATGAAGATTTCAATGCTTTTTAATATACAAACTCTGCATGTCTATCGTGGAGAAAAAAAATTTACAAAAATTTTTTACACAAGCCGATCTTCTCAGCCCAGATGAACCTTCCTTTGTCTCGCATTCTTTCCTCGACAAAAACCGTGAGGAAACTTCGCAGTGTTTCCGTAAGCGGTAGGATTTCCTTGTAAGTCAAAACCTCGTTCGTGCACGAAAATATGTTACAGTGTTTTTCCTCGTTCATTTCCAAGCGAGTTATTAAAAAATAATTCTAGCTCTGTTAAAATACAATTAAAGTTCACCCTTTCCTGCCTCGAAGATATAGTACAATTTAACAGTATTTTCCTGCCTCACAAAGGCGATGGATACAAGGTATTGTTGTGGATTCTCGGGTCCTCAGGGGTCCAAATCTTCGCTTTCATTATACTTGAGGACAGTTTAGCTTTCTTTGAGTCCGTCCATGACAGAGAGTGTCCTGTTAAAGGGGGAAGGCCATACTCTTGAGTACCTGCGAGAACGAAAACAAGCAGAAAAAAATGAGCAAACATGAAGTATATAAATAAAACGAAATGAAATGCAAAAATTGTTTACGAATGGCGATTGTCCGTTGCGTGTCTCTTTCAGTAAAATATGTTTGCTTTATGAGGATCTCTCAGCTGAATATTACAAGATTTCCCTCAATTTGTAGCTTATAAAATGCAAAAACGAATTAACCAAAACGTCAGTTTGTTTATTAGCCATCAGCCCTACACGCTTGTGAGAACTGCCCAGATGCGATCGAAATGCTACAAAAGCGGCCTGTTTAGCCCCAGCGAGAGTAAGTCGAACACTTACCGAATCCTCGATGGCAGATCATGACTTTTCTCGGCTGTTCCGCAGATGTAGGTTGTAGTGCTTGGCTGTGGTTCATATCCGAGCTAATCATTTCCGTGAGAAATCCAATGTATCCGATTGCAAGCCGTAGAGTGTCGACTTTAGACAGTCTTTTCTCGTAGGGCAATGTCGGGATGTGGTGTCGTAGTCCCTCGAACGCCTCGTTTATGCTTTGCATTCGTTTCCTCTCGCGTAAATTTGCCGCATGTCTCTGCGCAATTTGCTGATTCGGAGATTTCCTTCTCCGCTTTCGCTTGAGATTTTTGTCGAGGTGATCCACCGAAGTGTAATGAAACTGGCTCGTCATTTGCGGCTCGTTTTCCCGGAATGAGATTGGGCTCTCCATCTGTTAACGATTAAGATTTTCCTCCGGGAGCCTTGTTGGTGATGAAAGGTTTTTTTGCTCTAGCTAATAGCTCTGTAAGCGCACGTTTCCTACAACTCTATCGGCTTATAGCCACTTTTACGCATCTAATCGACCAATCAGAAGCCAGCAAGTAAAACCAATTATTTGATGCGAAGGTAGTGTCACTTTCTATTGTTCAAGGCATCCTGCCGACTACGTCTAAGTGTGAGTTAAGCGTTCAATAAAACTATGTAAAAACTTACAATACAGAACGAAATTCATAACGTTCAATTTGTTAACAACGTGAAATCTGGAATACCAGCTACTTGAATATTACGGTATACAACCCTTTCGCTGGCTTATTGTTCCCAGCTTACGAAAAGCTTAATTTTCTTGAATTGAATTAACTTTTAATGGTGAGATTTTTTTTCCTTTTTTTCTTTTCTTTCTTTCTTTTACCATGCTGGGTTCGTTCAAGGGTGATGGGCAAAACAATAACTCTCTTAAAATATGCTAAATAAAACGAAAAGATTGCGGTTTTGAAACCACAAACAAACTTCTCCAGCGGTGAATAACTGAGTAAACAAGGATAAAAATGCTCGTTGAGGCGTATTCGAAGCCACCAAACGCGTAGGAGAAAGATTTGAAAGCATATAAGCGGCGAAACGTTTATTTTAAATCCGCGAATATATTCAACTCAATTGGCGCGCGAAAATTCGCATCAAATCATCCAGTGACGTCATCGTTTCACGGACAAAACAAAAGAAAAAAACAAATGTTGATTCGAAGTCTTGAATGCTGATCTTTTTATTTAACACGTTTCGTTCGTTCACGTATGTAATTTTAAAGCTTCTGTCGACTTGCCCTCTAAGTGGATTTTGTCCTTGGCTGTAAAAGTTCGCCTTTGGTAAGAGTTTTTTTGAATTAAATTAACCTCCTACGCGTGAAAAATGAATGTTGTATCATTGGTAAATTGTAGTAAATATCGCAAAATATCCGATCAATTGTTTCCGGATAACGCCATAAAACGAACCCTGCTTTTCTTTGAATGCAAGAATGATTTGTTCATGTTCATGTTGCGTGAATTATATGTGAAAGTTTTTGTTCAACTTTGAGTGCAACTCGCCGACGAAGAGAGAAAGCTTTTTATATTTTGAGATTGCTGCGCTGAACAAAAAGACAGCGCTCTGCGAGTAAACAATGTATATAAAAGATAATATACTGGCGATATCGTTGTATTGTGTAAGACAGTAAAGAGAGCGATTCTAATGAGCATAGACCGCTATTTAATGTAGTATGGCTAGTCTATTGTGGCCCGAACTGTTTTCAATTGGGTCTAATCAGACCTTAAATGTCAAAAAAAAAAAAACCGTCGGGAAACTTGACGTGTTGACTCTGGTTAATTAATTCCTTTTATTCTCGGAAAATGTTGCACTGAATGGGAGAGCCTTCAAGAGACTGTTTGGGAAGTGTGAATTGCAAAACGCAATGTGCTATTTGGGGATGCTTAAGTTATGACTCGTTTGAAAAATATATCGTTCGAAAAACAGATGTCGTTTTGCGGCGTTATCGTTTTTCATGTACGATTTTTATGTATAGTACAAGCCTATTGGAGTCGCTTTCATTTGCATGCGACTTAAACCTACCTTTCATTTATTTTACGTTCCAATTAAAAAGCTTCCATGAAATTGACGGGGGAATTTGCCGCGAAACTGGGCGAAATCGAATCTTGTTGTCGGTTACGCATTTCACTTCTCGCTAGCTCGCGGCCGAGAAACGTACCTTTGATCAGAGTTTTTGCGTCGCCGGGTATTGAAAACACAAATTGAATTTTAAAAAGTCTCGAGTTTACCAAAAGGATTTTTATGTTTTCAGTTCAGTTGCATAAAAAAAACAGCACGCTAAAACTACACGTGTTTGGAGTGGATTCTCTTTAACTTTCTGCTCACTTGAGAGCGCTTCATTTGTATCGCTTTTGTTATGTATCTTCTCTTTGAAGCACTAAATAAGCGTTATTTTGTTATAGATTGTAAGAGGCTAGCAGATGTCGAAGACTCGAGCTGTTGTCAGTAGTCACTGAAAGGACTACGGTTTATTACGCCCTTTATTTATTTATTTATTCTGAATCCCAAAACTGAAACCGCATTAAACACGGCGGTTTTTTCTAAAAGGGAAAAAATCTTTCAACGAAATCTCGAAAACGTCAAAGGCCTAGTTTCTGAAAGTCTTGTCTCGTCGGTTCACATCGAAATATCTTGGATGTGGGGGAGAATTGTCAACCACATCTAGATTGAAAGTGAAACTTATAAGTTTTGTGATCTTGTTCGCTTTCTCATTAAAAGCAGAAGAGATCGACGAGAGAGATCATTACATTACTGTCATGTGTTAAGTGAATTAAAGACCACGAAAGCTTTGGTCGGCAGCATAATGTGTTTCTCAGTCCAGTTTGGCTAAAATTAAATGAAATGTGACTGGTCACGTTTCGAGATCATAAAACATAATTCATAATATTTACTTTCGAATTTAAGGGCTTTCCAAAAAGTGTATCGAATATTATTGTTTCGAACAAATAAAAGGAAAGAGTCAAGCAGATCGGAAGAAATTGAAACACGCTTTGAACGAGTTTTCGCATCACTATTGATCATTTTATCCAAATTAAAATTTTTCTAATCAGAACAAATATAATTAAAATCAGTCGAACATAGCTCAGTAGGGTCGATCATCATCGAATACATTTGACTTTGCCAATTTGCAAATATGATAGCGGCAATTTTCTCTGCGTGTTATGGAAAGATCATTACCACCAAATTAAAACAGCAATCAGTCGTATACACTTTGATGTCAATTAACAAATTTTGCTTCACAGTTTTTTGACGAGAAGTTGCTTTGTGGTCTAATAGGATTTAAGTCGTTATTCTCAACAGATTTTAATGAACATCGAAAATCCCTCCTGATGTACAAAGTGTTCTGTTACAGGTATTGTCCGGCCCGTAGGTGTGCTAAAACCTAAGTATCTATATACATCTTAATTTTTTGCGTTCAAACTTGTCCGAGATTTCTCTCTAAAACCTGACTGTAAAGTAAAAAAACTTCTAAAATAGCAATTTCGAAAGCTAGCCTTGGTTTTGAAATAAAATTACCCTACAATATTCTTTCTGAACTAGCGACCGCTAGAAACTGCTCCGTTTCCGAACCGCATGAGAACTTAAACAAGATTTTATAGGTCTCAACTAATTAAACAACTTGCAATCTGTTTTTGCTCTTCGTTGATTCTTTAATGGAATTGATGATGAATACCTAGTTTCTTCAAACGTTACTGATACAGTTTCACAAGCACATATATTGAGAATTACTAGAATCATCAAAGACAGGTTGTCTTGGCGCATCCCGATATTTACAAAGTCAAAACTGTCAGGGAAAGTTAGCTGAGATGACAATCATTCGGTTAAAATCTGGATTTGTCGGTAGGAAAAGAAGCTTTAGTAGAAAAACACACTCAAAAGTCCAGCTTACATTAATCTACGAACAAAAACTCTGCCGCCAAATCACTTGTTCAATTACCGTTTTGCGGAAGTTATGCAAATTCTTCTTTAGATGTGAAGAAAGGCGTTTATACCTTTTGTGGTTACATGTAAGATTTTTTTTTCTCGATAAAGTAGATGTCCGTTTTCTTAAGCAACATTTGTTTCAAATAAGTGGTTGTGACCTAGCTTGTTCGTTTATTAAGGAAAAACGGCCACCATGCAAGCAGAATTTCAACGAAAATTGTTCACAGCGAGCGGTAGTTATTACATGATAAACACTTGATAAAAGGTCAATATTTCAGGTAATAAGTTTGCACAAACTTCCCTTAACTGGACTCAACCCTCTCATCTGTGCTTAATTTGAACTTGGGAAATGTAGAAAGGAGATTGAATCTTCGGAATCGTTAGCCGAAGCACTTTACGATTGTGAAAATGCAAACAACTTTTATCGCAACAAAACGTTCAAACAACGGCTACTTACTCTTCCGAAGAAGCTTTTTATGCACTTTGTGATTCACGGGCCTACTCAAAGCTTTGCAACCACTTTCAAGAAATGAAACTGTGTATGTTAATTTTAGTAAAAAATTTTTAGAGTTACTTAACAACATAGATACAGAAAATATGGGAAAGATTGATAAAATAGTCTAATTACTAGTAAAAATCTCAATTTAAACAACGACTCACCAAACCAAAACATATGCCCGGACCACGCCCTATAATTTGAGATTTTATGGTTGATCTTGGCCTAAAAACTGGGGACGAAGATAATCTGTCTCGTAACATTGTTTTCCAGAAATGTTTCAAATTGTCACATAATACATGTAACACGTTGCGATCAGAGATTTGATGAAGCTTTCCTAAGTACAAGATAAAGCAACTAATTGTTACAATTTCAATCGGTTCGCAAAACCACAAATACTTAAAAGCATTAACGCGAACGCTCGGTAATAATTGCATTTTTAAAATCGAAACATCTGATTTTTTTTTCTATTACATTGTCATTTGTTTGAAAACAAAGACAGAATTTTTAAAACATAACATACAGCGACCAGTTTAACTTTGTTTAATGCGGATAGCTTATGAAACGAACATTCTCAGGTTGTATTTTCTTCGAATATATAATGTATTAAAGTTTTTATAAAACTTTGTTTTAATACATACAGTTTAACCTTGTTGAACGCGACTAGCTAGCTCATAAAACAAGTATTCTCAGATTAGATTTTCTTCAAATGTATAATGTCTTAAAGTTTTTATAAAGCTTTTGTTTTAGGAAAACCTTTGCTTTTCACTAAAACGGGCCATTTTACCCCGCTTTGGCTCAATAATGCTACTTCATAACAATACCAGCCAATGGTTTTATTTCCGTCTGTTTGTTGGCCGCAGCAAACAGGAATGTGGAAGGAGAAAAATAAACGTTTCTTTGTCTGTTGTTTTCATCGTATCACGAACAACACCTGCCCTAAACGATATGTTACGTGTGAAAACAAACTTAAACAAGTTCTTTCCATCACCTTTCCTTAATTATAGTTGCTTTCCAAGTTCTAAGGTCTTGATTCGTGTTTCTAGATGTGCCCCCACGTAAGAGAATAGAACAGAGCATTGAGACGAACGCCGGAAATGTCCCTATATGATTAAGATAAAAGGCAAACAAGAATAGAAGAAGCGAAGCCGCTTTATTGCACTAGTAAACATTGAAAAAGCTGATAAGAACTTCATTAAAGAGGAAACGTTGCGACCTTAATGTTCCTTTAAGTAAACAGCATTGAGCAAAAGAAAAAGATACACTCTTGCGATACGCAAACTACCTGCTTACCTGCTATAACTAATTAAGATCTGAAAACCTTTGCTTGTGCGAAGCCCGTTTCGGCAATGGATGTGTCGACCTGCTCCATGTTTGTTTACGGCTTGTTATTAAATGCCGTTGGAACTATTGACACAAAGCCCGAGAAGTTATTAAAACCTTTGACAACACAAACGGACAACTGCAAAACAGGAGACCAAAACTACACTTAAATATTTCGACCCTCGTGCACCCAAAGAATTTCTCTTTCATTGTTGCGGAAAAATTAAATATTAGCCTTGAAAAAGACACCTGTGCCGTACGGTCGCCAATTTCAATGGAAAAGGTAATAAGGTTTCGCAGAGCATTGAGTGCAATTAATTTTTATTGAATGGATTGTAAGGTGGTGAAGGAAAATATTGCGAGAAAACAAGATAATTTTCAAATAATTATTCCAAAGCCGTTTTGAATGGCGAGTAAAAGGATTATGATATAACAAGATCCATTAGACTTCTGTAAAATTTAGAGCACTTCTCTGAGCAGAATATTTTAAAAACATAGACTTGAAATGCCGTGGATTTTTCCACACTCTGGAAAATTGTTCATAGATGCCGCTGGAAGGCGCAATAATTCGAGTAAAGAACCCCTTTTCAGGGGGATGGAACCAACATTATGAAAACACGTGTTGCCCTTTACCGCGCTTAATTAAGAAGATTTATGGCCTTCGCTTTTTTGGCTTCAAGCCTACTTCTTAAGCCAACTTGTTCATTTATTACTGAGCCGTGGGAGCTTGAGAAAATTCTGCTAGCCGTGGGAACTACAAACGGACTAAGTTTTGAAATAAGAAGTAATTAGAACTGCCCAATAGGTGGTGTCGTTTACTCCACAGACGATGCACAGCTAAAGTGGTTGGTGAAAAATTAGCTTTACTAACGAGGAATCATTTCATACAAAGCTAAATAAAATTAACTAACACACCTTATATGTTGCTGGAAGATGTTCATTTAGGAAAGATACAAATGAGTCTTACTCTTTCGTGTTCAAAAGTAAGCTAGTGTCATTTACAATTCTTGTTTCTAACAGTTTCAGCCAAGGCGATGCTGTGCTTTTGTCTGGAGCACAATGTCTAGTTTCTAGGCTCGACGCGCGGAATGTTTGGGCATATGTGATGCTTTTTAACTTTCGCTCAGCCAGTTCTAAGCCCTCCAAAGGCGACAAGCCGTGTGCCCTTTTTCGGTTAATTAATGAGCCTGAGAAATAACTGAAAACGCAAATGCCTTGTTCTTTCCGGAGTTCAGGAAAGCAGCGCACATTGTTTCTCAGAAAGTTGTTATCTTTCTTTCCTAGAGGACTAGAAAAGAACGAATCCTCTGATAATCTACGGAATTTCGGATTCATCTAAGACCAAACTAGAATTCAACTTTTATCTACAAACTTCTTAATTTAAACAATTCGAGAATATTTCAGTTTTTATCGGCTTGTCGCGCGTTCTATAAAATAAGGATGCACGTGTTTTATTAGTTTGTTATTTAATTTTCTGACGCTACTTCTAACACAACTCCATGCAGATTTTAGTCGTCTATGTACGCTATTCCAGGTTCCTTTGCTAAGAATTAAGTTATGTTATTTTAAGAGAGTTTGAAGTGAAATCAATTTTTCGTTATAAAGTAGTTTTATTGCAAAGGTCGACACTTATTGTTCTTGATAATAATGCCAAAGAATGGCTCATTTTACACCTGTAATGGTTGGCTTACGGTAACTAGAAAACGAAGACCTGAAAGATTTAATATCCTTAAAACGGAGACCTTGTAAACAATGACCAAGAAAGCGAAGACCTTGAAAACAAAGAAGTGTGGCTTATACGGTTAAAATTGTCATGCATTGGTTATTCGGAGCGTTTTGTAAATTTTAGAATGTTTAATTTGCCATCTTTGGGGGTTAAGAACATTCGAAAAATGCTTCAAAAATTCTGCGTGACGTTGTTAGCGATTACAATGCAAGCTTGTCATAACTAATTAGTTTTATTTCATCAATTCATGTCTTGATCAACAAAGACTCTCAGACATATTTAACTGAGAAGTCGTTTTTTCTTTCTCTTTTTTAAGTGAGTAGCCAGGTTTAATACAGTCCATCAAATCACAAACGGTCTTCGCTGCTAAGTATAGTTTTACAAGAAACGTGTCGTGGTTTAAAGATTTGTTTAACTCCTCTTAAACTCGTTAACCTTGTAATAACTCGATCGATGCGGTTCAAGGATTTCAAGTTGATTGTTCTAAAAGTCGATCTGTTTGTATTTCGGCGAAAAACAGTCTGGCAAGTTTTGCTTGAAAGCAGGAAAAGCTGTTCCCTTATCACTTTGCGAAATATTCGAAATTGTTCGGTAACGAATTCAACGGTTGGTGAACAGAAAATTAAAATTCAGAAAACACAAAAATTGCCCGCGAACAATTCTAAAGTTCATCTGCATGACAAAAGCGATCAGGAACTTATAAAGCGGATCCGCGTGTCTTGTGTTTGAAGGAATAAAAGCTCTTCTCCAACACTGCGCTGGAGTGCCAACAGTTAATAGGCTTACAAAACAAAAACAAGCTTGCAAATAATAAGGCTTGTGTCCAGTGAATTAAATTCACTTGTGTTCTGAGTGGTAAAACAAGCATCGAGAGCCTATAATTTCGGTCCTGGAAGTTCAACACTGATTAATTTTTTCCTTCCACACAGAATTTATATTTTTCACGCAGATATAAATTCGACTTCACACTTATAATGGCACAACGATACAATTATCGTTGACTTTTTCTGCTAAAATTTGGTGTTTTGTGGGGAAAACAATAGAAATTGACCCGTAAAAATATCACTAAGATTGCTGCAATAAAGATATTACAATCTCCGTTTTTAAACAACAGAACAATGAATTCATTAAAAGCCGGTCGCTCTATTAAGATTTTCAAGTTCTCACCAAGGAATAACACTTAATGTTAGCCTTTGTGACTTCAGTATTATTACAATCATGTTATTAAATAAAAATATCTATCAAGTAGAGCGCTATTAACAGTAAGTAATTGTACGAGAGATATTAAGGGACTTGAAATAGGACTAAAAATTGTAAATCTGTGTTAAAATATATATATTTTTCGTTCTTACATTTGACTCAGATTGACGTTTATAATATTCTATTCAATGCTTCTGGTGTCTCGCACTTTTCTATTTAATAGTCTCTTCCAAATCATAATGATGGAACATCTTTGTCTTTTGAAAACTTTAGTAAAGCAAATTTGCTGGTTTAATTAGTTTGGTTAATCTGATTGTATCTTAGTAGACCAATCCGGTTTTCTCTCTTTATATTTCATTTAACAAGTAAAGATACTGATTGAATAATAGGAAAAGCAATTTTGCTGCTATGAAATTGATATTTAAATCCTGGTTGGCTTTTGTGTACTTGCGATTGGAAAAATGTGTGTTAGTTTGCTCAATCGAGAACAAGATTTACAAAGAAAATATGCAAACAACCACTGGTGAATACATATATTTTTTTTTACGCAATGAACAGGCTGGGAATAATGCTAGTGCTTTTCCGGAAAACGTGCTCAAAACTTTAAGCAAAACGTCGCAAAAAAAACTATGGAACTGAAATACATATCAAAAGCGATCTTTTTTTACAAAACCAACCCCAAATACATTTAATTACTGCGTGCATTGTCAATATTTACCATAAAGGTCAACTTTAGAATTTTATTTACACTGTATTAATTTCTTTTTCTCTTTCAGAAATGAAAAAGGAGAGTTTGTGAATGCCACGCACAGGCTGATACCAATATATAAAAAATAGCTGATCAAAGTAAACTATGTACTTGAACTGTTTTAGTATAACTTTCAAAAGTTTAAAGACTCTTTTTATTGAAACCAAACTGACCTAGGGGCACTCAACGAAATGTTGTCTCTTGCGTTGCCAGGTCATTTTGTGCAGAAAAGGCATATTGTATATAAGCTAACAAAGTTTGATCTGCTCGGTTGCTTAATCTAAAAATTTAAGCTGCAGAACGTTTTAGGAATCTTATTTTCAGAATTTACGAGCAGTTGCTGGATTTACAAACATGCTACCTGAGGGGTTTTTTTTTTTTTGGCAATTTTAACGAGATAGCGCCCCGGAATCCGAGGACGAAAGAAATTAGGGGGTGTTTACTTGAAGGGAGATCAAAGATCCCAGCACCAGGAAGATCCGAGAAGACGGAACAACTTTTCGTTTGGTTTAAATGCAGAAATTTCGGCCGAAGTGGTTAAGGTGGACAAGGAAAAGAAGAATAACTGCCGGCCTTGAGCAGCTGAACGCCAAGCTGCCGCCATGTTTGTTCGTTTTGTCCCTAGTACTATGATCTTCCGAGCGAAAGTAGTTTACATGGTGCAAGGATCCTCCTAGTGCTAGGATCTTCCTATCTCTAGCTAGGAAGTTCCTATCTCTAGGAAGATCCTAGCGCTAGGGCCAAGTGCAACTTTTTGTATGTAAACTGAATAGAGGAAAAATGTGGTGCTAGCTAGGATGATCCGCCCTCTAGGATCTTCCTAGTGCTAGGATCTTCCTCCTTTCATGTAAACAGCCCCTTAGTTAACCGGTATTACGAAATTTTGAGCTTACACTTTGCCGAAGAAAACTTAAGATGTTCTTTAGGACCAAATCCTAATTTCTTAGGCCTTTTGAACAGACATCCTCCGAGATGAACTGTTGAGCGACCCTGATCACGCTATTTATTAACAAATGTCTTTCGAAAAAATGTTAAAAGCTTATTATTTTTTGCTCTCAGTTTGAGGAAAATCACATTATATCTTGCACTTCGTGGAGAATCTCAGCATATACGAGAAAATTTTCGTTTCGGATGAAACTCCATCTTCAGTACAAGTAACGTGACCCGCTAGTGGGTGTGATATGACTTGATGCAAGAAGGATACAATAGTCTTAGGAATACAGCTAATTACAACGTGAAAATAGAGCGGTTTCCAATTGAGTGTCGTAACTCCAAAACCAAAGTAATTACTCTGGCCATTCTAACATGTAACTGGCGCCAAGCGCGGGAAAACGCGTGCGGCCAAAACACGATTGGTTTTGGTTTGGATTCACATTGGTTGAGAAAATGGCGCGAGTTTTTTTAACCAATCACAGAGCGTAGTAATTCAAGACCAAACCAAACGCGAAATTATTTTGGACACTCAATTGAAAACCGCTCTAAATGTAGAGCATATAGCTAATTACAACGTAACAAGAAAAGCAAAATATATAGCTAACTACGGCGTGAAGATAATAAAGGAACGGAACAGAAAATATATACTGCGTAAACAAACAAAACTAAATAGCGAATGAATGATTTACATGAAAAATTTGCCTATTGAGAGAGGGTTTTTCGCAATGAATGTGCAACGCCTCGTTGATTATGAGCTGGAAGGGAGTGGAGGTGATGTCCAAGATGGATAAACAATCTTTAGAATATAAAGCTAGGTGAAGTGAAATGTTGGAATTCTTGTCAGTGGAAAGGTGCTCCAGGATTCGTTTAGCGTGATGCCAGTTAGTCTAGCCGACAAAACAGGCACCACAGCTTGCGCAAGCAAATTTAATAAACTACGCAAGATCTTAGTGACTGGGGTATAGTATTTTTCAAACTTGTTAAGTAGCCCGGTGCCATTTCCCCTGCCAAAGAAGAAACAGCAGCAGAAACATTTCAAAACATTTAAAACTTTCAATGTTGAGGGAACTCTACCCGTTTCCGCACACAAAAAAAATAGTAGGTTAGTTGAGTTTGCTCCTTAGGTACCACAAAAAGAGAAAGTTTGGGATTTGTTTTGCTCTGAATCAACATGCCCACGTATCAAAAGCGGAGAAACACTTGATTGGTTGAAAAATACTGAAATTGCAGTCAGGAATGGACATAATCTAATCTAAAATGTGTATGACCCTGACCAGTTGTAAAAACGTGAAAAAACAAAACTTTTATCAAAAAACTTAGCAAGGCTTGATTGGTTTGTTTTGCCCAAATTAGCAGTAGCATCTTTCTGAACCTTTTTCCCAGGACCCCGATAATCTGGACTGGCCTTATTACAGACAACGCCAAATTTTGGAGGCAAGGGATTGTATCTGGTAACAAAGTAAGGGCAAGAAAAGGCGCTATGGCTGCAATGGTCCCAGAAAACAACAACCTTAATAAATCCGTCTAAAGGACAACTGGCTTAACCATGTACCTTACTGTCCTTAAAGTCCATTATAGGAAGCACCCCCACCCCAGCCGAGGGAGGGGGGCTGTCAGCGACAATGCATCATGTCACAGTAGCTATAGCCAAAAAAGGCTGAAATAGCTCGAAGACATATTTTGCTGCATGTTGGTCAAAGACCGGCTGCTCAAATATTTCAGTGATTAAGAACCACTTTTCTTATAACGATGAAATCACTCTAGAGCACCAGGTGGAAATGAAATTATTTCTCCCAGGAAGGATAAACTATAATCAGTTTTTAGCAATTCCAAAATACTCAGAAGGAACTTGCAAATTATGGCCAATTTTTTCAAGTTGCAATCCGTTTCTATCCTAGCCATCCGCAGTCAATGATGATTAATAAGAGATTCTGTGCACTAGTAGGGTTATTGTTAACGAAACTGAACCATTATTTTAACATACCCATCAACACAAATGCATGTTATAGCTATTAAAAGTGACACTAAACTGTCTAAACTTGATTGCACTGCCATTTTTAGCATAGCTCCGATGGGAATCGCGCTCATGACCTCTCGTGTACAATTCGGATGCAGTAAGCATTGAGATATTGGAAGTCTCGTAACACCCTTGGTTATGTTTACTTGGTAGCATAGTCAGTATATCCAGGCTTTGTGTAAGAAGAAGGTCATGCGCTGCTGCTCAACTCCCTTCGTCGACTCAGCCTACAGATTTCGTTTAGTCCTTTTGTCGTGTCGAAAATATAGTGAATCGAAAATATAGTGAATTTATAAACCATTGCCTTGTTTGAAAGCTGCCTATAAACGTTATAAGCCCGAGATTGGACGTTAACTGCTTTTTTTTTTTTTTTTTTTTTTTTTTTTTTTTCTACTTTCCCCTCATCTGTTAATTGCAACATTGTTAATGATTTGAAACCAGAAGTCGCGCATATTAAACGTAGACAACTGAAGTGTGACTCATTCATCCGGGTGAGTGTAATCCCGGGAAGGATTTTTGCAGACGTCATCGACTGATGTCTCGACAACCTGAGGAAAAGTCATCATTGCCAGCAGCATTTGCCGGCTGAAAAATAAACCTGTAACTAATTTTGCGACCGAGATCTGTTTCTTGCAAGAGCTCGTGCCTCAGAGAGCTCAAGTAAGTTTTTGTGAGTGTGAGTTTGAATGTAGGTGGATGCAATTTGGCGTTCATTGCATTCAAAATTTAACTACAGTCGAACCTCTTTATTACGGACACCAAGGGACAGGAATAAGTGTCCGTATTATAGAAGTGTCCGTTTTAGAGAAGTAGGCTTTATATGGATTATATTTCGGTCTCTCAGGGACCAAATGAACTGTCCGTAATAGAGAAGTGTCCGTATTATAGAGGTGTTCGTAAGGAGAGGTTCTTCTGTACAATGTGTACATAAACAACGTTTTCCAATAAAGCAGTTTAGTCGTTTACCCTGCCAATTTTTTTATTGATCGTGGCCACGGTTAATGGTTTTAATTTATTAGATGATAAAACAAATCTCTTTAGCTTATTTTGAAGAAAAATTTAGCGTTTAAAATGCTTTGATCTTTTGAAAAGACCCGACTTAATTTAGTCACCCTAACGGATTTGAAATTCCCTCCTGGGTGTTAAGACTCTACAAACAATTTGAGCAAAGTATTACGGTGGGAAAACTAATGAATGTTTATGGGAAATGTTAAACGATACTCTGAAAAGGCTTTCAGTTGTTAATGATATCCTTTGAAATGAAAAAAGTGTGACGCACTGTGATGTCCAAAACACGAACTTCTGGTATTTGACGAAATCGTTGCCCTTCAGTTAACTCTCAGAGCAAAGAATTGAGAATTTTATCTAAATTTCGAGTCCGTAGATGTGCCTGCTAAGAATGCGTAACTTAAATTTATAATTCATGCTCGTTTTTGGCCTCCAGAGCTGCTTCTAACATTTGAGTATATACTGAAGATGAATTCTTATCGTGTGACCATTCAAACGAAGACAGGGGTCATGGGTCTTGGGCTCTTGACGAAGGTTATTTGAAATTATCTTGATATTACGCAAGATGTTGTTTAAGTTTAGTGCCTGGAGATAGAATAAAGAGATTTCCAACTCTAGACAGCCATTGCTTAGTTGCTTGAATGTAGGAAGAAACCCAAAACTGGCGCAAAATGAGGAATCATAAGGATTTTGTTTTTAGCTTTTATAGATGCGTAATATTCTTGTACTTTACTTTACACGAAGAGTTGTACAGTGTTTTCTTTTTTAAGACGCTTTGTGGCATTTTTATTAACTAAGACAGCTTCCTTTAAGCCATTTTAATTTCGAACAACAGTTTATTTTCAAGTTTGCGTTTCCATGTTTTTTGGTTTTTTAACTTCTCCATAAGATGATTTTCGTGTTGTTAATTCTTATTATATTACTATTAATAACGTGAAAATTTTTTCACATGGGTGAGAATTTTACAAAACGTGGCGTTCTGAAAAACCTAAACTTTTGGTATCAATTCATTAAACAGGATTATGTTAAGTATATATGATATTTTAATTTGCTCTCCAATGTGGGAATCCAGATTTTCTCCGCTTCACAAAACAGTAGTCGGTCGATTCCTTTTGTGACGTCACATCTCAGCCGACATCAGATATTTCATTAAAGTAGTCCCGTTAATTATGTTAATCAATGTAAACAAGATAACATCCGAAGAAACTTTCTTTTTCTTCTTCTGGCATTATTACCGTGAGTTATCACTTTTCATAAGCATTTTGCAGCAATTATATTGAGTCGACCGCACTTCTATACCCTTAATTAAAGAAATTTAACTTCATACTGGTCTGTAACCAGCTTTGTAGTTTCTTTGCGTCCCTTGGACTCACAATCACATACAACGTTTTATTTGTTGAGTTTGTAGACGAAGCTTTTAAAACTGAACATTCAAATAAAGTTTTTGAGCGGTACTCTAACGTTCTAATGATTTTTCTGTAGTATAATTTGGATTCTGTTAATGAGATCCTAAATAATGTCGAGCACATTGAAATGAAAGCAACTGAGCAGTTCTTCCCATCAAGCTGTTTATTATTCTATACAAGGTGGTCGTAACTTTAGGGCCCATGTAAACCCCCTTAAAGGTGTGACCTTTCAGATGGAAACTATCGCGCACTGCTTTCCCACGGTACTGCTTATTATGTTGTACAAGATGGTTTGAAGCTTCAAGCGTTTGAATGGAATGCCAAACTTGTGAACAGCCCGCTCTTGTTATGAATTAACTGAGACTTTTGGCATGCGTGTGAGAATTTCACAAAACGTGGCGTTTCGTTATTTAAATTTCAGCATCAGTTCATTAAAAAGGATTACCTTAAGTACATAGAATGATCTTGATTCAATTTGCTCTCAAATATCGAAAATCGAGGTATCAAAAATTATTCATAACGTATTTGTTAGTAGATCCGCTATGCTTCTGTGACGCCAACTTTCGGCCGATGATCTTTGTGACATATTCCCGTTAAAAAGCGCAAATCGCCGAAAAAACAAAAAACACACGGACCTTCTTTTCCTTTTTTAACCACTTTTGGCAATCTTCAATAATCCTTCTGCATGGCGTTTTTTACCAATTATGAGGAGTCATCTTCACTTGTTAACTGAATGCAATTAGTCGAAATTAGGAACGAGAGGAAATTTAATTCACACATTTGAGTTCAATGCGATGACAAGCTTGTTTCACCTGCGAGTCCCCCAAATCCAGAGAAACTAAAAGGTCGGCCTCAGTAGCTTTCGTTGGAATAGTCACACCTAAAGATTTCAACCATAAACGTACTGCGCAGTAGCTTTTATTTGAATGGTCACACTTTAGGATTACATCCGCATGTAGATCTCAAAGTTATAACCACACTGAGTGATTCATGATGTGACTTTTGGGATTCTACGACGAAAACAAAAGCGTATTGTGCAGGTCTTAGTATCCCAAGGAGAAATCAGAGACTATTCGTTACACAAACGAATAATGATCTCAATTCAGTGCAAACAGCGTGAAGCAAATTTTGAATTGCAGCAAAGAAGTGCCATGACACAAAATGATTGCTGGAAAACGGCTGTGAAAGGAGACAACTGGTGATAACACTACAGAAGAAAAAAGAAAAAGGCTTCTTCTAATTCAACTTGTGGATTGACAGGGCAAACAATCACAACTGGCGGTCGAAATGTGACCTCACCAAAGGTGTCTACCGACTAGTATTTTGTGAAATACCGAAAAAATCCTCCATTTATGATCATGTGAAACAAATTGACTTTAAGTTCTTCTATATACTTAAAGGTAACTGTTGCTAAAAATGCGTTAGTAAGAGCTCGCTATCAGAGTACCGTGTTTTGTGGAATTCTCATCCACGCGCTCGGACTTTCATAAGAAGAATTCTATAAGTAGCAAAAACTAAAACTTGATTTCTAAAACAAAACGGATATCAGAACAAACTGTACGAAACTTAAAGACAGGTATCGTCGCACTAAAAATCTAAAACCTAAACGCTGGAAACAAAGAATTAACGCCTTTATACATAGCAACAGAAACAGAAAAAGTTGAAACTTTTTGAAAATGATTTCACTTTCACCACACCTTCATTTTACATTTTTGGAATCTATTTTCGATAACAATCAAGCTTTTAAGCAGAAAAACTAACGCGGAGAGATTTCGACGTTTCGATGACATCCTGTCATCATTATCAAGAAAATGAAGAAAATTTACATAAGTAAGTAGACAGGATGTCATCGAAACGTCGAAATCTCTCCGCGTTAGTTTTTCTGCTTAATTTAATAACAAAAGTCAATCAAGCTTTTGAAACCGTTTCGCTCTCTGCCTCAAGAATAGACTGCAGGCAGTCCTTTCCGCCTCTCCCCCAGTCTCTTCTCGTTTATTTCTCCTCCCTCCAGTCTCGCTGCGCTGTGAGCGCACCCCGTCGACTAACCAGAAAGGGACTGCTTGCAGTCTACCTCAAGAAAAACAATAATTCAGTCAAAATTGTATTTTGGACGTATTGCGTACCTATTTGTTGTATAGTTGTTTGTTGTCAAAGCCCCATTAAGCTAATCCTGGGTTAACGTGAACTTTGATTCGGGTTTACTAAGATTTTTTGCCTGTAAGTTTTGACGTACACTTTTCTTTGCCATTGACTTAAAATTAGCTTTAGAAAGCATTTTAGCAACCGAGATGAAAACCTCAATTAACGTACTTTTAATCACGTATTAGCAAAACAATCGGCTTTTGACAACTGGGCCCAGGGCGCTAGGCTCTGCAACAATTTGACACGGACAGCTAATAACCGTGTAGCTCTTCACTAAAAGTATAAAAGTTACATAATGCTAAGAAGAAGGACGCCTTTACACCCAGTATCTCCTTACTACAAATAAATAATTGTACGTTTTGTTCTGAATCAGACTACCTGTTCTCAGTAATTATTGTTGCCGGGTAGTGAATTGATCACACTAGCACACACCCTGGCCATGTAGGAATCTACAATGCTTGTCACAATCACTAAGAACACTTGGCTAACGATCGGAACCCACCTATGTATGTACAGAGTCCCCCTCCTTCCCCCCCCCCCCTTCCCTCTATTCCGCTCAAACCCCCCACCCACGCTCCTCAATGTTGAACTAGATAGCTTCTTGTGTAAGAGTCCGCATTTTCATGAACATCGGGTTGAGGCAGTGAAAACACGAAATAAACATTCTACAGAGCCTTGAACTTTCACTGGAGTCGTGTTTTGCAGAATTTTTTTTTTTCTAGCTCGCGAGCGGGCAGAATTCTGTAAATCATGGAATCTGATTGGTTCAGGCAGCGGGCGGAATGTTTTCGACCTGGGCTGATTTGTTGCGTGAGTTTACAAGACATGGGCCTTGTTTTCTTGCGGAAACGATAAAAATGTTATTCACCGGCCTAGGTCGGTCCGTTTTGGGAAAAACTGTGCCCTCCGTCTTGAGTACTCAAGACCTCGGCACAGAATTTCCCAGTACGGATCGGCCTAGGCCGGTGATCTATCCAAAAGTTTTTTTTTTTTTTGGATTGATCTGCCCATGGCGTTAGTGAGCGGCACCGACAGCAACGAAATCATGTTGGCTCAGATTTTATTTTCCGAGCGGTTTTGTCTGATGAGTACAGACGTCATAACATCAGGGAGTTTGAACAGGATTACATTGGGAACTTAGTTTATACTTAACTGTTGTAGTGAAAATCACGTTCCCGTACCGTGGTGTAAACAACAAAACACCTACAAGAAATACGTGCATGATATCACTAGAATTCCTCGAAATAAACGTGATGTTTAATTTGGGTCTCACGGAGTAAACGTTGAATCCGCGAGCCTCAATAAATTAGAAATTTATAAAAAAATGCTTAAAATATTTGACCGCGCTTTACGCGCATGCCCTGCTTTGGCGGTAAGAGTTGTCTCATTCTCGACCCCAGAATGAGATCTATGTGAGAAACTACAAAAATTGCACAACCGAGCAGCTAGGGATATTCTGCAAGCCAACTGTGAGGTAAACTCAAGCCTGCTTCTCGAAACATTCAAGTGGGACCAGCTATCTTTAAGAAGAAGAAAGCAAAAAGCTATGATGATGGTTAAGTCCCTCAACGGGTTAGCCCCAGTCTACTCGCATGAATTATTCAGTGAGCGACACACAGACTATGACTTGTGTGATTCTTTCCGTAAGTTAACCTTACCCAAGCCGCGCACTATTTGAAACGTAGCTTTAGTTATAGTGGTGCCTTACTGTGGAATTCTCTTCCTGAAAGTATTAGGGCGATCAGATCAATTGGGCAGTTTAAGAAGGAAATCAACTGCGCACTAGAAACATTCGGATTCCCACTCGGCAATCTTGTAAATCAGTTTTTTATAGTCATTTTAATTTTTACAAATGATTGTAATTAAAATACTATTGTCATTACTGAAGATTTTTACCTGAGCTTATATAAAGAACTACTACTACTAGAGGTTTTGGCCTGACTGCGCATTACAAGACTTATGTACAAAAGGGAAGAACTCTGGGATCACGAATGGAGTTGTCTACGAAACAACCTTTCTGCTGCATGGAAAGGAAAACATTCATAATTAACTTAGAATTCCTAATTCGCTCGTTCCTAAGCTACACTGGTAGATATGTACTAAACATCACAGGGAATAAGTAGACCACAACTTTAAGTGCTCTTTGATTCCTCTCAAGATTCCTCTCGGGTCCGGTAAGATATCCCGACTTTCGAGAAGTGGCCCCCAGGTCTGAGAATCGGCAGTGAAAATTATACATTTTGTTCTGAAGATATGTCGGAAGAATTGCCAATTTTTGTACAAACTTGGGTAAGAGTTTCAAGAGGCAGTGATAACCCCACAACAATTTGGAGGATCAAGTACTCCCCCCCCCCCCCCCCCACGGACCTGAGCTCATACACACCAGTATGACCCAGTGATCGGCTAAGTATCTTCTTATCGTAAATCTCGTTTCTTTAACTGCACACATCTAATCCTAGTTCTTTGTCATTGTATTTTCCTTTTTCTTGTTTTGCCTGTTACTGTATTGTAAGTTACCTTTTTGATTCTGTAAGGTTGAACTGCTGTTGTTTGTTATGCGCCAAAACCACTGCTCGCCTCGAATAGCTGTAGCTAACTGCGAGCAGTGCTTACCTTCTCTTTGTATGTGTTTAAATCTTTAATAAACTTGACCGTTCTTACGTAACACTTCAGTCTTACTACCTCCCGAATGGAATGTTCAGCAGTCACTCCACACTAGCGAGCTGTTAGGGAAACCTAAACACATTCTGGTACACTTAATAATAAATTAATCTTATAACTGAGATTAACTGATAATACTGTGCAACAAAAATTGTCAAGAATTAAAAATAACTGCCCCCTTGTAGTAAAACGCGCGCTTTCCATTCCTTGTATAATACGAATAAATGACGTCACTTTGATCCGCTTTCATACACCTGGGTAGAGAAAAACAAGGTTCATGTATCAGGAGACGACAAGCGTCTTAATTTAATGTGCCCGTCCACATCCGACGGGAAGCGGTTACAAGTTATTTGGATTTGTGCTGCCGACTTTTTTGCTGTTGTTTTTTTGTTGCTGTTGCTTTTATTTATTTATTTTTTTTTTTTTGGCATCGTCCGAAAAAACGATTACATTGCTTGCTGTTAAGTACAGTACTTGCTGTCTCAGGTAAGTTGATCCTAAACGAAAGATCCTTCATTGGTGGCTAACAGCAAAAATTCGCTCCGCTAACGATAAAAATGTGACAAAATAATTGATAACGTTTAATCTGATTGAGACCTATGCTTTATATAAGCCGATTATTGAGGCAGCTCATGCTTTACGCACGCACTTATAGTTCATCCAGCTTTGAGACCAGTATAATCTTCAATGAATCTACTACAAAAAAGTGTCATTTTTTCCCTCCAAAATAGCACTACTTTTCCTGACCGTCGCGATTCCTTCCCACACTATCCCGCAGTTGTTAAAAATAGTGACTGTGTTGATGTCTATATCTTTAAAATAGCACTTCGCAGCCGTCAAGGTATTGTTCGGGAAAGGCTAAATTTGGGTGGCGACGCCGAGAGAATCTGTTGCGGCCGTGAGGAGAATGTCGTGGAGACAAATTGGTCTCCGCCTTTTTCTACCACCTCCCAACCACCCCTGTTAAGACTCTTGGAAGTTTACGGTAAACACCAAAAAAAAAAACCAGAAGTTCCCGACATAAAAGTAAGTGATGTTTTTTCTCTTTTTTTACAGTGAAAATCAAAGAACATGCCACCATGAATGTCACACTGCCATAAATCGTTGTTACCTCAACTAAATCTATTCGGAAAATTGACATTTCTTATCAGATAAATCCCATACAAACCTTGAGCTATGGCCTAATAATCCCCACAGGCGGATAGGCTTAGGACGCATAAGTGCTGAATTTCGGTGTTAATCTTTTTACAGGCGTGATTTAGAGCAACGCGGTCGCTTACACTTATCCCGTGAATCTTGAATCACAAGAGTGTTCCAGAATTCCGGAGCTGTAAGAATAATCCCAAATATGACAGCATTCCAGAAGACAGTGCTAAGTTACATCTTTTGTAGCAAAAAAAACCCCTGATATCCTACTATGAATTTTACTATGGTGTGCAATGCGGTACTTTAATAAGTTTTGACAGGATTAACGATTGGCGAGGAACACACAAGCCGCGCTTCCTTCAGCACGCGCGTGTGCCGTATTTCCTGATAGGAAATATTAAGGCGATATTAGCCCACAAGCAAACAGAATGATGTTTGTAACTGTAAACGACTTCTTGAAGAACGACGAAAACAAGCCGAAGTGCACGCTATTTTGTGAGGGAGGTGTCGGATGTGACTTCCTACTTCCCATAAAAAGACGTTTAATTCTAGGGCTTCGTTCTACAAAAGTTCTCTCAAGCTTGTAAGGCCGTTTTTGAAAGGCGGAGGATAAGCTTCATGTCGCTTTGTTGGCAGCTAACGGTAAAATTTATCTTAATCAGTTCGCTCAAAGGAAATAGTGGGCGGTTAAAACTGTTTTATGACACTTAAACTCATTAAGAGCTTTCTTAAAATTGAGCTTATTATTAAGAGTAGCGACCTCTAATGTTCTCAGCTTATCCTTGGACACGCATCCAAGTTATTTCCCTTTGAACAAATTAAACGTTCAGTGGCAAAGTAGTCTAGGTTTCCGTTCTGAAAAGGACGCCTTTTTTATTTCAGACAGTGGCTCCTATTGCACACTGACCTAATAAACTGATCATGATGGATTGTACTTGTTTAATTGTTCATTAGTTTGGTTGAAAATCTCAGTGTTCGCCTCACATTTTCCAACTTGTGAAGAAAAACTAGACTTTTCTAAGGCCGGATGTCACCTTACACTTTAAAACTAGTTCCTTTTGTTTTCGGAAGGGTAAATATGTCGACGTCGTTGAAGTGCAAACCAGCTTACTTTTTGTTGTTGTTGTTGTTGTTGTTGTTGTTGTTGTTGTTGTTGTTGTTGGAAGCATCTGGGAAATTCTGGGAATGAGATTTCATCCCCTAAAATGTTTTGGAACCTCCGGAACAGATCAAACTGCGCTGGCTGTTTTAAATGGCCTAACAAAATCTGGAAAAATCAGGAAACAACAGTTTCAGGATTTGAGTGCCCTTGGCTAGATGGAACGAGGCATTTACCCTCTAATTTCTTGTTTTTATCGAATACTTTGATATTTGCATGCTAAATCGTATAATACACTGTGAAACAACCACTGGTGGAATCTTTCAAGGCCACGATGCGTCCCACGGTCGCACTATTTTATTCTTCACTTAAAAGGGCAGTATGTTTTGCAGTCTTTAATTAGAATTAGAAGAAATGTCATTCGCAATACTGATAAAACGCTTGTGTTTATCAGTCGAACTCTGGGATTTCGATAAACTTAAGCTAGCATCATCCTTGTTAACAACGCTCAATCTTGTCTCATCCAGTCTAAGACACTCCTCAAATTGCGTCAATTTGGCGTTTTTGTTATCTTAAGACATCGCACCTTCGTTGTAGACTTCTTGTTTCAAATCGTAGCAAGCTTGCAGCTAAGCTCCCTCGATTTTAAACAAGTCTCAGTATCTCCAACGTGATACTTTGCTTGGCAACAACATCAAGAATTCAGTTGGTGAAAAAGATTTTAACGTTTTTCGATGATATTGTCCATCGGATGAAAAAATTTTTTCACTGCTTCCCTATGATGAGTGTCATTTCACCTCTAACTAAGTGTTAACGAAACTGTATAATGGCTCCAAAATTATCACAATGCTCGTACAACAGGTAGAGGTAAAAAAATTAACTGCTTCAATGCCGTTTTTCTGAATGACTTCCGCCAAACCTACTAGAACAATCCCAGGTAGCTGATTGGACCGAAAGGAATGATTGAGTAGACGGATCAGGATTCAGGCGCCCATGACGATCACAGATGAGCTCCTGACGGACGTATTTCAGTGCATACAAGCTAAACCCTACCATTAATCAATTATTATTAAGTCTCCAAAGCGTCGACAATCTTTGCCAACTTAGGTTTTATCCTAATTTTCGTCGCATAACTTAACCAAGCCTCTTTAACCTGCTAAAGACATTGAGCCATGCCTAATTTATCAAAGGTATTTTCCAGTATAGCAAGTTAAAAATTTATTAAATTATCTTTGTTTTGTCACTGATGGACCAGACCAATTTTACAAAACTTTGTCACTTGGACCCTGTTCTCATGACCGAGCTACAGAACGTATTGATGACATCCTCTGCCCTGGCCTTGTCTGTCTTCTAGTAGTTCGATCATGGGCAAGAGTCTTCACTTGAATGCCGTATGTGTACACTTAATTATGGGACGAAGAGGACCAACAAATGAATGAAGCTTGCCGCCACCAAATGGTTGTTTTAGACATTCTACTGTTAAAATAAGTCTATAAACGTAGATTTTCCATGATTTTAAAATATTTCTGCATGGAACTATGAGATGGCACAATGTCACTTTGTTATCTTAATAAGCGGCTATGTGTAGGGAATTCAATATAATCAATATAGAATGATTATCCCCTCTTCTCCATGTGTATTGCGGATGCTGTGGGGAATTAATCTTAACCATGGCGGTAAAAGGAGACCTGTCTGACAGGAAGAGGTCGAAATTTGGTGAAGTTTGGTCAGACATGGTGAACCCGAGTGGGAGGGGTCGTCCCTGTACAATAAGCTATTTGGTTTCTCATTAAGCAGTTTTGGTTTCAAATTGGAACTGGGTAAACATTTTTCATCATTTTGACCTGAAACTGGAGATGTTGTCCCTAATATTAAACACTTTTAACGTACAAGAAGGCAGCGATACCGGGGTTAGATCTGTAAAAGTTTATGAAGCATCACTGACATATTTTAGTCAAATTGGAACTGGGTAAACATTTTTCATCATTTTGACCTGAAACTGGAGATGTTGTCCCTAATATTAAACACTTTTAACGTACAAGAAGGCAGCGATACTGGGGTTAGATCTGTAAAAGTTTATGAAGCATCACTGACATATTTTAGTCTCAGATGGGCCTTGGGGTTTCGAACCGCGTGGACCCAATTATCCCAGTTTGGACAATTTGGTGTGATATAAGGCGAGGCCGTTCGAGAACATCGAGAAACTCAACGAACGTTCCATGGCCATGGAATTATCCGTCTCCTTCACCACTCGAACTGTAGGATAAGCCACATTCACAATAGCTAGTAAAGCCATGAATAGCTACTCAACAGGAGACAATCCGCATGTGTTTATCACTGATCAAGGAGACTTGTGAGAGTTATCACAGATTAATTAACCAATGCTGATATAAACACCTGGCCGACAGCTGTTCTTGACAACATAGTGTCGCAATTGATAGATCCACTACATTTTTTTTTTCATTCTTGGCCAGATGTACACATTCAACTCACCGAGTTAATTCTCTAGTCGTGCAATGTGGTTCTAATTTTTGATCTTGTGGATGAAATTCACTCTCCTGTGTTGCTGTTGATTATGTTGTACCGTCGTTCTGACTTTTCAGTTTTTATATGAAATCCTTAAGTAAGAACCATTCAGCCATTGAGTTCCAGTATAGACATTTAGCCAGGCCGAGAAGTTCTGATAAACAGAATTTTATGTCTTGTTGTCATTTCCTTTATTCTCATTCCCCGTATATCTGAGTAAAAAGAAACTTTTTAAGAGACCTTTATTCATTGGATAATGCAATTCCATAATTATGATTGGCTTAGCGGCCAGACTGTTCAAGGTGGTCATCGAGATGTCAGCCATTATACCCCTGAAAAGAGAAACAGCAGCCATTAATAGTCTTTTTGGCCATTCTTTCAAAATGAAATCAGCAAGATCTAACAATATTTCCCAGTTGTTTTAATAAAATAATTATTCTACTCGCCGTTGTTGGATATGAGATAATTTTAGTCATCTTTGCGTTACACGCCTCGTTGGCTATCCATCATCTCATCCAAGGTGCGCTCGTGGGATAATTGTTTTAACTGATCGATCACAGTCAAGAAATGCTCAATCACGGATTTCATCAATGAGTAGTCACACTTAAGACTCACTAGAGAGCTACTTTGTATGGCATAATATACAGTACCATATCAGTAAAATTAATACTTATAAGCCTTTCATGTGACTGTCTAGGATTGTTACATCTTGGCTTTTCACACAAGAACCAAAAGTTAACACCATATACCGCGACAAAGGTCTGACTGTGGGAGAGTGAGTGTAAGGTGGTCGATGGGATCGGCGTCTTTTCTCCCGTAAGCATGCATTATTAATTCTTCAAATTAACTGCATATCATTTTGATTCTAGATGATCAATTTCATCGGTATTGCGGCAAGGCATCGTAGTTTGACCATTTTTGGTTTCCTGGGAGTTTATAGTAGTCGTATAACACCTGTTTTAATTCAGCAAAACGTTTCAGCTTTCCTGCGATTAATCAAAAACCACCGTGTGATGCAACACGCTCCCAAATAAAACTGGCACATATCTGATTCCAGAATTTTGATTGGTTTAGCGGTCATAGTTTTTCAGCCATGACACCATGCCCGAGAAATAGCGGTCATTAAATCACCATCACTGGTCTTTCTTACAAAATGAAATCAGCAATAGTTGTTGGTTGTTTTTAATTAACAATTATTCGCTTGTTGCATATGAAATGATAGATAGCCAACTCCGCATTCCTCATGTGAAATCCCCCAGTTTTCAAACTAGGGACGAGTCACTTGGAGTAGCTGAAAACTTTTTCTTCAAGATTTTGATGTTGGATCATACTTGTCGAAAGGAGGTGCCAGAAAACATTAACTGAGTCCAACGCGAGCTTTCTTATCATCTGCTAGAATATTTGAAGGATAAAGAATTAAACCTCTATTTGGTTTTCAAAATATGAACGGATATTTGTCCTTAGACATCATCGGTGACTGGAGGCTCGCATCATCCTCACACTTCGCTCTTGGAAAACTGCTGGGCTTCTTGGAACTGCTCATGTTTGCCAATAAATATACTCTTTCTCCTTGGCAACTTTTAATTACACAAGAGAAAAAAAAGTATTTTAATGAACTGGAGACCATCGCAGCTAGCTACGGAACTTGAGAAGTTGCCAAAAGAAAGCCAGGAAAAAAATTCAGCCGGGCTCAAACGGGACCTCTGCGATATTGGTGCAGTGTTCTACCGACTGAGCTATCAAGCCAACTGGGAGCTGGTCATATTGTGAGCTCGTAATAAACCCTGGGGGATGGAAAATGAGAATGAGTATATGGAATGTCATATAATTGAACTGCGGGTGAAAGATTTTGTAAACACATGGAAGATCTTCGCAATTATCGCCGAAACCTGAGTAGCTGCGAAAAGAAAGCCTGAAAAAAAAAATCAGCTTTGAACGAGTTCGAACCCACGATCTCCGTGATACTGGTGCTGAGCCGACTGGGAGCTGACCATATTGTGAGTTCGTATTAAGCCCTGGAGGATGGAAAAGGAGAGTAAAAATATGGAAAATCACATATTTGAACTGAGGAACTAGGAAGCGTGTTGTAGGCGTTACGATTATGGTGAGCAGCGACAACTAGTGCACGAACGAAAGATATTCGCTTGCACTGCAACTTTCTTTTGTGTGCTCCCCACCTTTTGAACCTCTGGAACAGGTTTATAACTGCGGATGAAAGTTTTAAGGGCATTTAGTTCATTTGATTTGGTTTGATTTTATTAGCTTTGCCAAAAAAAAAAGGAAAAAATAGTTACAGTTACATGACATTTAAGAGGAGTTTGGAGGGTGACCGCAACAGCGTGGAGCCAATCACTGCGCGCTCATGGAAGACCATCGCACGCGCAGCACTGATCTACGCAACTTGAGTAAAGCTTCAAAAACTTACAATTTAGGCTTGAACGGAATTTGAATCCATGACCTCCACGTAAAGTCTCAAAATATATGAAGGCCTTTAAGACTGTAATATGTCAGGGCTGTTAAAAGTATATCGTGAGGTGATAGAATCAGTTCTTCTTAGTGTAAATCCTGGTGTAAATCAAAGCTGCTCGCCAGGTTTTCAGTTTGTGTTGCCATTTGACCTTGTTGACAATGATGTAAAATTAATTACGGTGACGGCAATGATTTTGTGTCTGATAACAGATTAAATTAGCTCCAAAAATATAAAATAAATTAAGTTGATTGTTTCAATGTGAATATTCATAAGGTCCCGACCATAATTGTTCCCAGGCTAGGACGTACCTTCAGGTCCAATGAGAAATTAATTTAAACTTAATTTTTTTTATTTGTTTATTTCTCTTTACATCATTGCTTAGAAGACAACAAATCGTTGTTTGAGTGGATGCCGTCTGATGCCGTCGAGTAGCTTTTCATTCATTTTAATATGATCAAAAATTGTAGTTTATAGCTCTGCGGCTGGAGTCGAGACGTGCTAATTATAAGTGCTCGTTGTCAGCTAATCCTGGCAGCGTGCATGTCCGACAACTGCGCTCAATTGAACCCTTCACAGGATCGGTTTGGTTAAATTAAAACTGCAAAACTTCTTCTTCTCGTCAAAAACGACTAAGGCATGAAAGCATCCGAAAAAACTGCTTCAGAGCTTTCACTTGAATGGTCATTGGATTAGGAGGTACGGTAGCCTCCCACGCAGTCGTTTGTAGGGGACGTGTATTACCTCCCCACAGGAGGTAAGACGAGGAACCCGGTTAATACAGACACCAAGGCCAAGGGGACATGCCAAAGTGTCCGTGCTATCAGAAAAAACGTCACGGACAGGCGGACACATGTTTTATCGATACAAAGACTGAAGCAGACAAACGTTGTTTAATTTCTAAACTGTACGCCTGTAACTGTAACCTTTCTTGCGGTCATATATCATATAGTCTCCCAATTACTTATTGTTTTTGAAACACGACAACGGAATCAAGGTCGTATCAGCATCAGCTTCCGCTCGGAGGCTGATGCTGATAGCGGCAAGCAAAGGACGTCAAAGAGGAAGAAGGGGAGAACTGACTTTTGTGTAGTAGTAGGCAGAAAACTTTAGTTAAGACTTCAGTCAAGGGTTAAACACCGGAAGAAAGGCAGACTGATCAAACATTAGGCACACTGTTTTGCTACTGTTTCTTTTTTTATAATAAAATCGTATTAACCCGTAGAAATATGTCATAATTTTGACCGCGTACATTGTCTACAATACCAAGATTTCAAATGCTACTGAATATTTTACATTTTATGCCTTAATATGCTGTAGTCAAAATTTTGTTTTCTGTTCTGTATGTAATGTTATCACCATTTTAATATAGTTTTATACTGTAATCAGTTATTTTCAAACGACCCCACAAGCTCTGAGCTTTAAACCCCATCATGTTTAAATAAAGGATATGTATGTATATGTATAAGCATAGGTGAATGAAAATAGACCGTGCGTACATAGTCTAGATAACCAGTGTCCGTAAAGCGGGGTTGACGACGTATGAGAGTTTGTCACTCGGGACACAGAAAAGTGTCTGCTGTCCGTATTAACTGGTGTCCGTATTAGCGGCTTAATTTTAGAGAAAATAGATATGAGCTTTTCGTCGGGACAAACGAAACTGTCCGTAATATCCCGGTGTCCGTATTAAGCGGGTGTCCGTAGATCGGGGTTCCACTGTACAAAGTCTACGAGGATTCTACCCACACTCGCTTTACTATCCCTGAGGAAAAATAATGGAGGCACATTGTACAGCACCCGTAAACAGCTTCATCACAAGACAGTACTCTCAGGAGGTCTTACTGATGAATGACCACACCTTTGAATTTCATCTACCTCGCAGTACAACATAACAAACATTAGCACTTTTGTTTGAATGCTTGCACTTAACACCCTATGCAGCATAATGACGGAGAACCACGAAAACTAACTGTTCTGTAGCTTTCATTTGAATAGTTAGCTTCAAGATTTCGTTCGTGGATTGAAAAGTTAGAACCACCTTAGTCTGCAGCATCATAAACACCGGGCAACACAGGAACTCTCAACTGCATAAATGACTCAAGTCTAGACACTTGCAGCCCCCATATCCATCTACATTCTCTTTACTCTTCTTCATACATTTCTTAGGGCACTAGTAGGGAGAATTTGTTTAAACATCAGGACATTTTGTTTTTTGTGATCAGTTCTCTTATTCTCGTCACCTATAGGTTTGCTTAAGCAGTGATATTGTGAAGAGAAATTATAGAGTACGCTGGGCATCACTGGGGGCTTGGACATGAGCTTACACGGAAAAGCGGTTGTAAAAAGTAACGGTTTCGTTTATAAACTAAACGCTAAAAAACGAGAATTGACTACGTTGTTTAGGTGATAACTGAACTTGGACAAGATTTATCTTTAAGATTTCTGAACCCTTCGCAGGAGACAAATTGAATTTTATATCAAATTGCATTAGAACGTGCTTTGCAATGGTATGTAGCTTTTAAATTTATGATAAAGTTTATTTGTATTTACATTTTTTTGGTGAAACTTTATCACCAACTATCGTGCCGCAAAGCAACTCCTTTAATACCTTTTGTTTCCGATAAGAGACTAGAATCATAAACACCACCGAATACCTGAGAAATATTTGGCAAGGGATACGTTCCTGAAATCGTACCAAAAATTACTGTATGTACACATGTGGCCGTGGGTAATAAATCATAAAACCACAGGATAAATTAAGAACCAATCAAAAGGAAACGCTAGCGCTTGCTAACGCAACATGTGACCGCTTAAAGCACGTCGCCAGAGTAGTTCGCAAACTCTTAACGAGCTCATAGCTGCCGCGATTGGCTAATTCTGCGCTCCCCGAAACCATAGAACCGGGAAAGCGATAAAATGTAATGTTGTTTACGATCACTGATCTCCAAACCACGCAGAGAATAGAAAGCAATACGGGGCCGGGGATGTATTAATTTCACGACCTATCGCGACCTTCGCTGACAGCTCAATATATATAAGCTATCAAGACAGATTCCCGAACCAGTTCGTCAGAGTACCGAGTTAGCGCGTGTCTCGTTGAAGTGTCCGGCTGTCTGACATGGGTGAAGACAAGAAGAGTTTTCCTCGTTCGTACAAAACATGGCTCTGCAACGCTGCAATTTTTGCTTTGATCTGCGCAGCGTTTGCCGCTGGAATTATCGTAGGGCCGCTGGTGTCCTCGCGAGAAAGAGATGACGTGAAAGACGAAGTTCGCTGCAGTCCAGATGAAGCCGCATGGACAAAGCAAAACTTCAAGTCTAAATGCGTTTCGCTAAAGGATCTCACGACCTTTATGAGCGATTGGAGTCAATCTCTAGACGAGTTGATTGAGGCAAAGCTGGTAAACGTCTCTAGACAAAAAATCAACCCCGCCATACGGAAACTGTTAAGAGCCAAGGATGCTGCAACGAAGAAAGGATTACGAGGTACTATTACATTTCTTGTTTGTTCTTACAAAAGTAACGCATAGTTTCAAGTGTTTTTAAAAGCTTTAGTTATCTTAGCAAACACGGTGGGTTTTATTTACCTTCTAACTGATGAACAGGCCTTTTGGTAGCGCGTAGTTCATGTACAAGCTTTGTGCAAATTTCGTTGACGTTTAATTACCTTAAATTCTCCCAATCCCTTGTTTTCATATATTTAAGCTTTTCCTTTCATGTCATAAAAAAGATTTATACTTTTGAGTCTGTGGATTAAACTCTAAAGTTGCTTCATGCAAATGAAAGCTTTCGTTTAGTTCTTTTTGTAGCACCCCTTTGTTATTTCGATTTAGTCCCAAAAGAAATGGTTCAAAAAATTCTATTTTCCCTTTGCGCTCATTAAATTAAGACCAGTGTTTTTTGCTCAATGGCGCCTTCCACGTTCTGTTTCGTAAATACGCTGTTAAATGTCCTATTCATTGAAGTTTAAGCATTGGACTTAAGAATACCAAAAGTTCAACTGTCAAGAAGCCATCAGATGGAACCTTATTTATCTTCCGTTTTGCTTCTTAGCGCTAATCTGTTTGGCTTTTTTGCATTCCAGCAGATAAAGCGAGTCAAAAGAAAACGGGTAACTCCAACTGGGTTAAAAAGTGCGCCGGAAATGCCCTGTCATGTTAAGTTGAGCGTGAATCTTTTTTTCTGGAACTTATCGCAGCGTTTTTTCTTCTCATTAAGTACACCGGTGAATGCGAACTGTGATTTCGTGAGAAAATGTGAATGCGTTTCCTCCACGCTGACTTAATGTCATCGGGAGTCGATGGGAAACAAATCACTCGGGTGGAACGCACGAAACAACCTTATAGGTATTAAAACATTAATACGCTTTTCGTTCATTGCCTTGAAAGTTTGCGTAACCTTTATCCCCAAACATAAGCTAACGAGTTCTACTAAACAGGTTTTTATAATTTGCACTCGGTAATCTAAATCGAGATATCTCAGGGAAACCAAGTCGCGACAAAGTTCTTGATACGTAAACTACCGCAAATCACTGATATTTCCATGCCATCAAAAATATCCCAAGGAAAAAATGAAATTACTTGGCATAGAAGTTTACAACTCTCTAACGAATCGAAACATGTTTGAGTAGAGATTCCCACAGAACGGTTAGCAAAAAACATCTGCGACGATGTATTAACTTCAATTGACTATGCGGAACGCAGTAATGACAGCCCCTGTAACCAATCTATTCGAGACCAAAAATAGCTGGCGTTGGTATTGATGTATAGTAATTGTTTATCCAATTCGTTTCTTATCGCTTTACCCTCATATCTCGGCCGACTATTTGTTTTCATCCGTTGAGCGATTAAATAGTCACGTTCGCCGGAGCCTATCTAGAGCCTTCCAAATTAAGCCTTGGAAAGTGAGAGATAGCTCTCAGAGACATATTTTGGAGAGGAAGTGAATTCCGCCCGTTTCTGAAACTTTTGGCCCATGCAAGGCAATTTTCATTTTGCATGTCCCCCCTCCCAAGACTTGCTAGCGTTCATTTTATACACCCCGTGTAGACAAATATATCTGAATCGCTTACTTAAAATCCAATTACCATTTTGTGGTTACTTTGATTTTCCCTCCGGTTTATTCGTTTTAAGGCCAATATCTCAATAATAAAGGGGATGTTATGCCTCATAGTCCGCTGTAACAGATCAAAGGAACCACACCACCCCTTGGAAACTTGTATCAAATCGTCCTCCCCCCATCACCCCTTCTAGCTTCTTTTCTTTCCGCTTTCCCCCCCCCCCCCCCCCTCCCGGATTACTAATCTCGGTTTAGTCGAGTTGTATATCTCCCATAAAACTTTAGGTCAAGAAAAAAAATCACTTTTCCTGTCCTGAGAACACGAAACTAAATCCAACGTGAGGAAAAGCGTAGATTCCGTATCTCAGAGTGAAGATAAACGTTGATTTCAAGCCAGTTGTAACTGTGAACCGACTCAAACAAAAACAAATCACAGGGACCCTTCGGCAGTATTTCAACATATCACGCTGTTTTCAGTTTCTCGTTTCCCCATCGCGTGGGACATGACGAATTTCTCAAGGTTAAATTGCTTTGAAGGTGGCCCTTTAACCCCTTAATCAGAGGACCGGAGACAAGATTGATCCCTTTTATTTTTTCATCTAAAATTTCGATTTAGAAAAAACTGCAAAAAGAACATCGCAACTTGTAGACGCTTTCATTTGAATAGTCACGCTTTAGGATTTCATCTGTCAATCACCTCCAGCAGTATAACAGACAGCACCGTCTTAAATTAAAGTCCGTTCAGTGACTGAAATGGTCACAGATTTGAAGATTTCCTCACAGACCATCAAAACTTAGGAACGCTTTGTTCGGCATATAAATAGATGCCTAGTTAAACACGACCATGTGAATTCGTCCACAGACTCAAAAGGTAGCCGACCAAGATACCCAAACCATATTTTTTCCCGTATGCTTTTCATTTTATCTTTATCTTTAGTGCAAGTGATAAGTGGTTACAAAAATAACCGGCGATTTCTGATAAAAACCACCATTGAGAAAGAAGGTTAAATCTAAGCTTATTTGACGATATTTCGGCTGTTGGCACGATTAGTAACGCTACAAAGTAAGCCTGCGAAATTAATTGCGCGCTCGACTTTTACAAACAAATTCAATTATTCTGTCGTGTGATCTCGACGGATGGATCATGGAAATGATTCTCTGCCGCTCTGTCAATCATCAACCGCAGCTTGTTATCGCTGGAAGCGTGCTCTATTTATCGCGTGATGTCAGAAATCAATGAACAATAAGTTATCGCCACTTTGCGCGCGTCATTCAATCGTCGTGCCCCAGAGGGAAAATGCGCACGCAATCACCCACAAAGCACGCACGCACGCACGCATGCACGGAAATATCCTGAATATCATTCTTGTTAAATATTACGAACCAAATAGCAACACTGTATATATAAAAGTGCTGCTCGGCATCTTTCATTTGACTGGTCTCATCCAGAGACTCATAAGTATAACTCCATGAACCACGTCTATCAGTCGTCCCTGGGAGCGAGATTGCCACAAAACATGTAGCTTTCTGTTGAAATCACTGTCAGCCTTAAACGTTTCTCCCCCAGAGTCAAACATGAACCCGCATTGTTTAACAATAAACAGAGGAACATGACATGCAAGCTTTTCTTTGGACGGCTTGCTCACCCAATTAAGTCACCCAGCTCCGGACGGTCTTAGCGACAATCCTTCAGATCCTTGAAGCTGTAGTGGAAGATGTGACCTTTGTTTATATTCTATTTCTAAAACGATCAAAGTACAGTGACTGCGCACGATCGTTTTCCACGCTCAAGTTTGAAATTGCTAGACCGTTAATAACTGCAGTCTTCATATACAAAATCTTTGAGCCGAAAACTAGTTTAGGGGCCTACGAAATGCGCCCAGGGGCCCGTTTCCCGAAAGTCCCGGTAACTTACCGGGCCCGATAAGTATATTTTTAAATGTCTTTTTGCCGATTGCACAGTTATTACGGACATGGTACGTGGCCAATGTTTTCATAAAAATAATAAGATTAAAAAATTTGGTATTCAAAGCGAACAAAAATTGACTTCTGTTAAAGGGGAACTCCGGGGTAAAAATGAAGTTATTTTGGATGTTTGGCCTTGGAACCATGTTTCAATTTTTGATAATTTTATTTACTAATAGTTTCTTACAGCTCAGATATTTTACCTGAAAGACGACCAAAAAATGCGAATGGAACGCCGCCATCTTGGAGAAAATGGGCCGCGTTACAGTGGTCAGCAGTAAGTTATGACGTAGAATCGTCAAAGCATTTTCGCGGGTTTATGGAAATCTATAAACACGCAGCTAGAACTGTCTAAAAAATCGTTTTGCTCTCTCTATTTCGAATTTCGCCCTTTGACAAGCTAATCGATTTCATCTAAAAGATGGTGAGCTGTTGTGTACCTGATTATAAGAATCATTCAGAGAATACAAAGAAGGCCGGAGACAAGGTCACTTACCCCAGTATCCCACTGGACCACCGTACGAATGCATGGCTGGAACGAATAAGGCGGAAAATATGCCTCCCCTCGAACACAGCTATGTTTGCAGCGACCATTTCGAGCCGAGCTGTTAAGTTACCGACCTCCGGTAACAGTTAATGGGGGGAAACTTGACGGACGATGCTATACCGTCCCGGTTTTCTTATGGCCCGCCACGATTATCGAGGAACGTCGCCTTGAACGTGAACGCCATCAAGAAGTGAGCGCTTTACTCTTTCAGCTTTTGCTATAATTTACTTTGATTTCACTTTATATACCTGTCGAATTTAGATAGTATTTACAATTCCGATTTACAGGCGGACTTTTCCATCGCGCGCGGGAATCAGTCCGATATAATATTTATTTGTTTACAAAAATATCGTACGACCTCAAAGCAAATCGTAGCCTGCGAAAACAGCCGTCGCTCATTGCAACCGCTTGTCGCGTTTGCCAGGAGAAAACATTACTGACGTTGTAATCATTCTCTAGTCTATAAGTGTACTTATTCCTTGCAGCTATTACTGATATTAACTAAAATAAAATATTGAGTATGTAACTGATTACAATTGTAGTTTACTCTCGTTCGTAACGAAATAGTCGAAATAACATTGCACTTTTAATATTAATGTCGATACTTCAATTTCACTTAGCATTAGAGGTGGTGGATTTGAACACCAAACTTCTCAAGGATGTCATAGCAACATGAAAATTAGTACCAAATCTTTTTATATCAGATTAACTGAACATGTACTAATATATTTCATTTTCAAAACGTTTCGGTGTTGGATCATTCATCCGCATAAGGGAAGCCTTCAAATGCAAACTCTTCCTATGGCCCAGGTGGAGGATGGAACCTCTTAATACACATAACCGCACAGGATGGCAGGACAACCCCAATTTCTTTTCCTAAAATTCCCCAGCACCATCTGGCCAACTGCCTGTAAGCAATGTGTCTGAAAAGTTTGTGTTCTGGCCCTTCATAAGGATCTTTATTTTGCTGTTTATACTGAAACCACGCTGTCTGCAGAACCCATCTATTACTACGTACTGGATGAAACCCAGGGTGCTGGGTAATGCATGTGGGTTCTTCATTGCATTCGCCACAAGTAACAGCCTCAGTCAGTTTACTTTTTACTTGCTCGATTTATTGGCAACATTTGCAAGCCTCCGCTCTTCCCATTATCTGGTAATTCTCACATGCACACCACATAAGCTCTGAAATATCATTTTCACTACATAACTTATGTAAACAACATACGAGCGATTTATATTGAATTGTAGAGAAACGTAATGACAGTGAATTGAAATAACAACGAAACATAGCAACTATTGCAAAACAAGTCTTCTTCTATTTTTAAAGTATTCCACAGTAGCAAAGTCCGAATTGATGCCCTGACTGAGTAAGAAAATCCTGATCGTATGCTAGAGACTTATAAATTTATATTTTCCTTTGTGCTGGTGGAAGTTTTAAAATAAACGGAACTACGCCGGCCTGTAAAGCGGTGAAATCGATAGAACATCCAAGCGGCTAGAGAAGCTTGTACAGCCTCACGAACGAATTTCCCCATAAACAGATTGCAAACAAATTTATTCCGCGTGTTTGCTATTTTGTGAAGTCGAACTGAATTTGGATCGACGACACTCAGAAAAGAAAATGCGTAAACAAAGATGATTGAATGCCACAGTTGTGTTAATACAACTTTATTTCTGTCCTGAATCGGCAAGTCAATGCCTGTGGAGATATTACAATAAACCAAGAGCCTACACACTACATACCAGTATGAATTTTGCAGTCGAGGGTTTGCTTCTTTGTCGCTTCCCATCGACTCATCGCCTGAACCGCCTTCAGGGTTGTTGTTCGCATCTTCCGAGTTCACTCCCGGTTCATATTGGTAAGGCTTTATGGGAAAGCTTTTTCCTCGTCGAAATTATCAGAGTCCGACCCAGAAACAGACATTACAGCAGCGATTTTGGAAGGATAAACTGTAAATCTTTGCGATGAAAAATACTGTACACAACTGGAAGACGCGCAAATATCGAATTACGTTTGACGATCTGACGTCACAAAATGGTACGCTGACCAACCTCTGAGCATGCAATCTATTTTCAAGATGGCGGCGCTCTATTTGCATTTTTTGGTCGTCTTTCAGGTTAATTATCTGAGCTGCAAGAAACTGTTTGTGAATAAAATTATCAAAAATTGAAACATGGTTCCAAGGCTAAACATCCAAAATAACTTCATTTTTACACCGGAGTTCCCCTTTAAAAAACATTTATAACCCGAGCCCGGTAGGAGCGTCGATCACGCAAGCTGGAATGAAGCTGGACAAACTGATATCGCAAAGCTTGTTTTGGACAGACGCAAAGTTAGATCCACCTTGTACGTAATACTGTATACCAAACATGAGCAAGAGTGTTTCGTCCGATTTCCAAACACCGAAAAGTCGGTTGGAAAAACGAGGCGCAGCCGAGTCTTTGAAGCCAACTTCGAGGTCAGCTTGGAAATCGGATGAGAAACTCTTTCGAGAGTTCGATATAGCTTCTCAAGCTATCAAAAAATCTTGGAGAAATTCAAAGCAAAAGTTTACCAAATTTATGATAATTTATAAGATCGAATCGGTCAAATCTCCTTCACGGTAGTGACGTTTCCTCTTTTAAATATGAATCATAAATGAGTTTGAGAGATATGATAAATACCGCAGAAAAGTACTTTTGAATGGTCACACTTTTCGATTTTTCCCTAACAGACTCAAACGTTATAACACACTGCATCTCAGACTCTAGCAAGTAACTCTATAGTGAAAGCTTTTAATGAACACACACGAGAATGTTTCACAGATACTAAATTAGCAGGAACACACCAGAAATTGCCGACTCCGGCAGCGCGGAGACCGGAACAAAAGTCCAAAAAAGTTCGCGCGGTTTAAATAGGAAGGAAATGTCACAACCACGAAATCGATCGGAAGGAAATAATTGTGGCAAATAGCGTGCGGATTTAAACCATTTATAATTTATTACATTATCGCCGCAGTGTAAGCATCAGTGAAAGCGCTTTCTATATTTAGGCCGTAAGGTATCGAGTGGTTTTCTCGAACGCTGTGAAGAAAACATACACTTCCGGTTCTGACAGTTCAGGCACGAAATCTAAAGTGTACTGTGAAATTTTGTACCTTAAAACCCAATCGATGAGCTTGGGGTACACCTTGTCGGACAGTTTAAAGTGGCCTCGTCAGGAGGTCAAGGAACTGCGCTGAAATCAAGACTAAGCACCTTTTCTTGTCCAAGAAATGCTCTTAGAAGATCTCAAATGATTTTCTTAGTCAAAGGGATGGAAAAATGTCAGCTTTTAGCGATTTTTATATCAAGACAAACGGAAGAATTAAAACAAATTAGTGCGGTTCCCATCCAGGCCGTACGTAACAAAAGGCTCATTTGTAACTTGAGAAAACTAGACGAGATTCTTTAACAAATCTGAAGCATTATTTTGGAATTTCTGTCTTCGCTTTTACGAGTAGTACTAAAAATAGGTCACTTTATAGCATGTCGAAGGCACTAAGCAACGTTCGTTTTAGGGGAGAGGGTGGGGGAATTTATTGTCTTCACTTCAGAAATTCTCCTGAAACCGTCAGGCTGCAAACTTTCTCCAAAGGCCTGTAATCGCGTTATCCGCTTTTTTCTCCCTCCATTAAAAGAGCACCCATATCTGACTAAATGGTTGGAAGGTCTTCTTATAAAAGTTAAAATGATATGGAGCTTTCAGCAAAATGTTGTAAACCTGCCGTCCTTTTGTTATGATTGCAATGATTTACCTCCGTCCACCCCGATATGACTTTCTCTGATGGGGGAAAGGGGGAGGGTGGTAAATCAAGGCTCCAGCATGAAGTTAACACTCCTCTGCCCTTTTTTTTATACCTCAAAGATATTGGAAAATTGAGCCAAGCCAAAGACAAAAGAATATCCCAGATAGGTTTTTGGTACTGTTTGTAACAGGTTGGCTCTTTCTTTTCATAGCCTATTTTGTGACCCTCTGTTGAAAATACAAACATTTTAATTTTTGCAATTCGTGGTTATGCTACAAAGATTAAAAACAAACTCAAAAATTAAGTACCACCTTTTGCATGCGGTACAATAACCAATACTTCTCAGTAGCTGTCATTTAAACGGTCTCACTTAAGGATTGGAATTTATCAAAAAAATAAAAAGTCAATGCCCCTTTGTTCTTCAGAACAGCACCACGGTGGCTTTGATTTGAATTATCACCCTTTAGGATTTCAACTGCAAACACATTTCACGGACTGTGGTAATTATAGGGTTGAAAGGAGGGTGTAGTGAATATCTATTTCTGGCGTTGTGCCTGAAACAAGGTGGCAAAATCAACACAATTTTTCGGCAGGAACTGTGATGAAGGCTACAATCGAAGTCGCCACTCGTTGCCGCGGTGCTCCATCCACTAGCGGTAGATTGGTTTTGCACAGCCGGATACGAGTTAATTGTACCTTTCAGTAGCATTGAAAACTTCATCGCAAATGGTGTTGAAAATTAGCTAGCGTGCAGTCACCCCCAGTTAAGTTTTATCGTTTTTCTTTTTACGCAGCGACAAAACCGCCAAGTACCCACTTGCGGGAGTTTGTGGTCGAGGCCTAGGAGTCCACTTTATGAAAGATGATTTCCGATGAGTTCCGATTGCCAACTTGTTCTTAAGAATTCATTTACGATAAAACACCCCGACCGGATACAATTTTAGCTTTCCTTTACATGCTATTTAAGACGCCATTCTTCTGAAAAACCCGCATGCAATGGGTGGTTTCATGAAAGTTTCCGATTTTCACTTCGCGGTTAACTCTCCAACGGAAAGTTATTATACGTGTCTCTTATTATAGATGTTTTGATGCGTAGTATTGCTGTATATTTTTGGAGTTGTCAGCTGCATTTTCACGAGTCCACCACACCAAACTAATAAGAAATTTATTACTGTTCCAACTTAAGTTTTTCTGATAAGCGGCACAGAAAACCATGTTGAAAAACTGAAACAGGGTGAGAGCCCTCAGGATAACAATCCGGATTATTACTGTACAATCTGGTGTACACTAATATCGCCTCAAAATTCGTACTCGTCGGTTTCGCACGTTGTTTAAAATGTTAAAAATGATGAAATGAGACCTTCAATCGGCTGCCAAATAATTCTAGAACGACGAGACAAAAGAAATCAACTCAATTCTTGAAAGGAACAACTCGTGATCTGTTCTAGCGCATTCTGAAAAACATTAGCCTAACATTTTTCAAGTTTCAATCCATTCCGATCCACTCTGTCTCTGGCCAGAGACACTAATCAACAGTTTTATTGCACTGGGGTGATATTAAATTTATAACAAGCTTGACAATTGTTTCGTCGCTTCTGCAGACAGACAAACATTTTTGGGTTTTGAAATGACAGCAAATTTGCGTGATACTTCCCCTTTAAATGATACCGAGCGGAGTTGGATAATAATGTCTGATTTTTTGAACTGAACCTCTTGTTTTCTGCTATTTTTTATCAGCGATGTTAACCAGGATTCTCACAAACTGGACCACGCAGTTTACACAACATATCAATGATCAGTTTAAGACAAACAAAACTGGCAGGATTACCATGGTAACAAAACAAGAACCTACAGAGAAACGAGAGCCAGACGTAATCGAGGTGGACTCAGTTGAGCCTTCGACACCAGGTAATGTGTTACGTGTGCTTAGGAAAAAGCTAACTTACATTTGTGTAATGGCGGGTGAGTGAAGTTGGTTAGCTAACTTTACCAACCCCTTGTTAGGTGCTCCTGTGAGCTTGCCTGTTCCAATCGCTCTGTATCCTCTGAATGGCGAATTCACAACCTGGGACGTCAGCGGCAGAAGCAATCCCAACGGCATTGCGCGAGGAGTCCGACTCGCCCCAGGTCCAAACGGAAAAGCCAATGGCTCGTACCAGTTCTTCGGGAGAAGCAGCAGTTACATCGAGTTTCCAAACATGGGGGCATTGAGAGCGAAGGACTCCATCACGCTACTGGCTTGGGTATATGTCAAGTCAAGGGGTGGGCCGATATTTAACTACAACCCCCTGGGGTGGGGTGTGAGTATGTGGATCGACTCGAAATACCACCTGGCCGCGAAATTCGTTGAACAAGACGACGGATGCAGGACATGTTTTGTCAGCGCTGTACCGCTAAAAAGAAATGCGTGGAATTATGTTGGAATGTCTTATGACCACGCCAGTGGTGTTGCAAAGCTCTGGGTGGACGGAAAGGTGAGCATTGGGCGAGATATCGGCACCAAGATTCATCTGTCTACTTCCAAGAGCGCCAGGATGGGAGCGAGAGCGCTGAATGATGAGGACTATTTCAACGGACGGATATCCCGGATGCAAGTCTACGACAAGGCATTGACTCAAAGTGAGATCGAGGCTGTGGCTGGACCAATCCAAGGTAAATAACTTTAATTTGTATTTCACGATTATCAAAAAGGATGAATCTGCCTGACTAGCTACCCATAAGTTGATACCGCTCAATCCACACGAGCCTTTCTGACCCCGATAATCAAGTAACTCACATCCACATCGCATTTTTGGGTTTTGTCAGCCCAATACTAGGATAGCACGAACTCTATTTATTTATTTATTTATTTATTTATTTATTTATTTATTTATTTATTTGTTTATTTTTGGTATATTTTTTTGGTCGTCTTATAGTGGGGTTTGTCAGATTTTCAGCGCGTTTATCACCTGCCAAGGAAACAACGTCACCGAAAAAAAAGTTTAAAAAATAACAAAAAAAAAGAAATAACGTCACCGCCCAATGACGCGATCATCTGATCTCTACTTACCAAAAGTCTGCCTAGTTTGATTGGCTAAGTAAGAGTATTCCTGTAAGACAAGCTGCTGTGCGTAACATGACTGACTATGTCAACAACAACAGTCCTTGATGATAAGGCCAGACAGACAAACAAGGCCACTTGATTCAAACCAAAACTCCGTTGCAAATGCAAGAGATCGATTTTTTAGTTTCTCAATTCACACAATTTCTATTTTCAGCTAGGGCTTTTCTCACCTGACAACCGTTGCTGGTGACTACCGCATTCTCAAGTCTCTCAAGTCTAAACATAAAACGAGAAGTTACCGTGCGACGCGCCTTACCGGTGGCCGCCCAACAAATTTTTTTTCAAGTTAGCCAATCAGGATACGCGAATTTGATTAACGGTCACGCCTCCTTGCAAAGTCCAACAGGCGAGTGACGCAACAACGAATTATTGAAAATTTATATGTCGTTTTGTATCTTATTAACAAGGAGGAAGATATCCTGATCGGCTAACTTGTAAAAAAAGTTTGTTGGGTGGCCACGGTAAGGCGCGTCGCACTGTAAGATCGCCACACAGTTTTAATTAATTTATTTTTTTTAAGATAACCAAAACAATAACAGAGGCGAACATTTACATGGTATAAAGTTTTCATAAAATGGATGAACTTCAGGCCTGTTTACAAGGAACTCTGGAACAGAAAAATATTTTCTTCATCGGACGTTTATAATTTTAGTAACAGTCTTGTCTTGTCAGAAAGAACTGAAACAACACAGATTTATTATTTGATCATGACGGCAGATGCTCTCTCTGACATCACAGCGCTGACTTTCGAAAATTTTTAATCTCTCCTAGTTGGCAAGTGTCCGCAAGGTTGGACGGGATATCGCTCTTCGTGTTACCTGGTGTTTAACCGGTTGACAAACCAGTGGAATCAGGCTAGACAGGTTTGTCAGGAACACGGAGGAGACCTGGTGAAGATTGGGTCGTCAGAGGAAAATCACTTCGTGTACGCACTTGCTCGTGCCAAAGCCTTCAGCGAAAGGTGGGTAAACACTTCAACAATAATGCCATTTTGAAGAAAATGTTGACCTACGAAAAAGTGGCATATTAAGGAAGCGAAGAGATACAACGGCTTGAAATACGTTATTTCCACATTTCTTTATTGTTTTAAAATTAGTAGTGTCACGGTACTCCCAGTTTCTTTGTCGACCGTTTCTTCTTACCAACTCCCTGTGGGCGTAGACAAGAGAGTTCACACAAACACACTTTATTAGCAGATTTCTCAAAGTGTCAGCTAAAACAACAAGAATACTACATCTGGCGCAACTAACTGTGAGTTTTACTTCCTTTTTTGCCCAGCAAGTCCATCCTACTTCTCTCTGCAAAGTAATGTATATAAGTAATTTTGATCGTTCGAACACCGAACTCTGTCATGCTGACGAATAACCTTTTCCGAGGTGTAAATTTTGTTTTTCTGCTTTAAAAGCATTTGTCTCCCGCAAATTAACGAAAATCAACTCAGTAAAAGAAGCAGAAGACTAAAAAATTTTGGGGACGGAATATGAAGTTGAGTTCTGGATTCTTTCCTTTTTTCAGCGGGACCTGGAACATAAATTGACAACAGATCCTCAAATCACTTCATGCTGCGCATGCGGAGAACAAAAATCCGAAACACCAATCTCGTCCCCAGAACCCGCGCACGTTTTAAACTATCGGGGGCCACACTTACTGCTTTGGTGCTGACCAAAAGGAACGCAGCTTCTTGAAACGATATTCCCTAAACACTGGTGTTGTAGAGAGCTTGACTCGTGTATTTACTCGGATTGATTAACTTATTTTTTCACCGTATTTCCATCTTCTTCCCAAGGTTCATGTGGATTGGATTATTGCGAGGCTCTTCGGATGAGAGTTTCTCGTGGATCAATGACCCCTCCCCTCCACTGTACACTCACTGGGCACTTGGCGAACCCAACAACTTCTACGGACGAGGCGAAAATTGCGGTCACATGTACATCTGGAAGAGCGAAAAGGCCAAGCAATGGAACGACGAATTGTGTGTGAACCCATCAATTGGACCAATGGTGTTCATGTGCGAGATAGAGCCAGTCCACACACTAAGAATGCTGGAATACCCGAGGCCGGTTGAAGCGAGTAATTTGATCGACGGAGAAGGATCTACTGAGGAATCAGGGTCGGGAGAAGTTTCAAGTGGATCAGAGAGCGGAAACCAGTTTGGTTTCACAGACTGAACTGAGTTGAATTTTCAAAAAGGAATAGAGTGTACATATGATGCAAATTTCGATAGATTGTAAAACTGTAGAGAAAATTATGTAGCATTGGCTTGTATTTAACTGAGGTAAGTCGTGTTATCAGTTTTCGTTTTCAGTGTACAGAATTTTCCTTCAAAACGAAAGAAGCAGCATCGTTCTCAGGCCTCAGGGCGCCTAGTAAGCGAAACGAGCTATATTTTCAGAGGCTTAGGGCCAGGCGCAAGAGAGCCAGGCGTCTTGCAGCATCTTCCCAATGATCAGCGTTCGATTTCGCGTCAAGGCAGACGTGGGACGACGCCGCACGGCTAATTCATTTACCTTTGAAAGACGATGAGGCGATAATGGGCCATGACAGGAAGAAAGAAGGATAAATTAATCACACGAATTTCGAAAAAATTATTTGGCAAACAATCTAACTGGGCGTAACCTGCGATCAGGCGTATTATTCGGTTCGCTTGGTAAACCATTCCCGCGGGAAACGAGAAACGGGAAACGAAAATTATAGCGAGCAACAAAATTAGGAGGAAAATGATGAGCGATGCTAAAAATTGGCCTGGTTGTAGGTTAAACTGCGGGCGACCTTCAGATTTTTCAACGAGATCTCAGTTCTTGAATCAAAACCTCAAACACCAAGAGAAAGTTCGCGAACAGAAAATGCATAGACGAATGATCTTCTGTCACAAAAACCTTGCACAGTTTTTCGATGAATACTCGTGATAGAGCGTATGCCGAAAAGGATAATTGAAACCCACAAATATGCGATAACGTTGGAACTTATAACTTATGTCTTAAAGCTTAAACTGAATATATTCTTGAGGAACGACTAGTACACAAACAGGGTTTGTTTGCTTTGGAAGCCTTAACTGACAAGTTGTTATTAAATGCTGTTTTATTCAATGAAGTTACTCTAAAAATAAAACAAACTAAATTACTATATTTAAGTGTCAATGTACGTATTTAGCGCAGAGCATTAAGGTTACCCGGGACCTTCAGAGGTGTCTCGCGTTTAAGCGATGTAGCGCGTCCAGTTTAAACTGTAGATACCTAAACCCCTATATCAAATTAAAGCTTATAGAGCTGACTATCAAACCATACCAAGAACTTTGAAATAAAATAAATTGTCGAATTTTTCACGACCTCTAATTGCGAGCGTCCGAATCACCTTTTTAAAGCTACAAGTCAAAGTGAATTTTGTTTTTTGCTAATTTAATTTGCTCCTCAGTTTCCAGACCCAAAGCGCTAAAAAAAACGTGTCTGCGTTTTGCCATATTCAATCGCAGTGAAACGTTATAGAGCATTTTCGAAAAAGGATGGAAAAAATGTGGAGTAATCGTACAAAAATCGCTCTCGGAGAAAAAATATTTCGAAAGAAACACGCAGACACGTTTTTGTTGTTTATATGTTAAACTAGCTACTGTCCAAATTTGAAGGCAAACGAACAAATTCCTTTTGCGTTTTAGCTCTTTGAAGTGGCTCCTCCAAGTGAAAAAAATGTATTCGAGAAAACAGCGCTAAAAATTCGGCAATTCATTTTATTTCAAAATTCTTGGTTTAGTTGAATAGCCAGCTCTATAAGCTTTAATTTGATATAAGGGTTCAGGTATCTACAGTTTAAACCAGACGCGCTACATCGCTTGGATGTGAGACACCTCTGAAGACACCTCTGAAGGTCCCGGGTAACCTTAATTGGGGAGACTTTCCAGATCGAATTGAAATTTAGAAATGTTGGTTTTTGAGGAGATGGGAAAACTAGAGTACCTGGAGAAAGCAAGGACGAGAACCAACAACAAACTCAACCCACATGTGAAGCCGAGTCGGGGAATCGAACCTGGGCCACATTGGTGGGAGGCGAGTGCTCTCACCACTGCACCATCCATGCTCCCCGCTCAATCTTAAATGCTGCTCCCTGCCCCTATCAATCTTAAATATAGACTAGAGTTCCCTCTTAACTATTAAAAAACAGTGCAATTCCTTTATTGTCGCCTCATAGGAATGCGGTCATGTAAAAGACGTCATCCAAATGATAGAGGTTTGGTAAACGACTGCACCAACCTCGTTCCCAGGGAGGAAGAGAGAACCCTGGGAACGAGGTTGAGTCTGCACCGGGTTTTACCGAGTCAATCGAGCGTGGCCTGGTGGTTGATAGAGAAAAATAACAACTACAATTTCAAAATATCAACGAAGAGCTTTAGGATGGATTTCGTTCACAATTTTCGAGCAACCAATGCAAAACTGGAAACAAAACGTCATTTTAATCGCGTACAGAGTCTTTAAATTGTACGGATCGATGAGGACTTCCACTAGCAAGACCTCAGAGCGCAGGCCCTTGATACTGACCTCTGCAAATTCAATATGGCGTCCCCAAATCGGACACCCCTGACGACAATCTCGTCCCAGAGTCTTCAGGCTTTTTGGTCAGCGGGGCAACGCCGGGAAGACTCTGGGGACATCGAATTTTATTACCGCAGGATTTCTGCGGTAAAACAATGGAAACCGTTACGGAACAGCCAATCAAAAAAATTGAATTTTTTCGATGTCCCCAGAGTCTTCCCGGCGTTGCCCCGCTGACCAAAAAGCCTGAAGACTCTGGGTACGAGATTGCCCTGACGATGAAATCTCGTTCCCAGAGCCCTCGTTACCCTTGTCCAGCGGAACGGGACGAGGGCTCTGGGAACGATTACAGTCAGTAATTCACGCATGACCAGTATTTCTGAGGATGAAATAAACATTCGGAATTCCTCTTTTTAATAACCGGCATTTGAATGATGGAATCTTGAAGATTTCCCTGGAAATCTTTTCGAAAAGGACGCAGTGACTGAAAAAAAATCAAAATACTTGGGAAACAACTGTTTTTTTTTTTTTTTTTAAATACTTGATGCTGTAATGTAAATAATATCCACAGCTTTATACCGTCAATAAACTAGAGAAATTTCTAAGGGAACTCTGAAATCTCACTTGCTCAAAACTGACATGTATATTTCAAAAATGCGTTCAATTTTCAAAAATACTGGTCACGTGTGATGACATTACCTGTCTCCTAAAAACCATTACCTTTTGGAAATATTCATAGAGATGTATCAGTGAAAACTAATATGACGGAAATATGAGGGTTGGTTGTTAACCCATGACCCGTAAGCGCTACCTTATAGAAAATTATTCTCACACAAAATAACAAAAAAATATGCTTGTTTTGTTTGTTTATGCTTGTTTTCAAGTTTTTAAAAAAACTTGAAAACGTCAGTATTTCTGGTTCAGTGACTATCATTTTATTCCAAAACCCTTTTCTGTTCATTTGCCGTTCAATGACGAAATTAACTGCGTTTACTTCAGTTCCAAGTGCCCTCGTTTTCATTTTACAGTGACACGGCATCGAGGTCGATGCATCCTGTGACGTACACGTCCGAACAACTTGCACCAGTCTCCAGCACACTAGAGGGAGGTGAACTGGAAGCGAGTCTTATTCCACATCAAGTACAGGTTCAGCGCATGCGCACACTCAGCTCTAATCTTCGGACTGCACTCTCCTGCGTTTCTGGAAGGGTAAAAAAAAAAAAGAAAAAAAAATATGTTGTTTGGTTGAACACATCTCCACCACATGCTGCAAAAAGGAATACGAGCGACAGTCGAAACTAGTTTTCATATGTCATTTAATAGCTCTACTAAAAATAGTAACATCTCATTGTCGACTAACTGAGAACAATTCTTCGCGCCACTGTACACACTTTCCTAAACATCTTCTGGCTTCATGTAATTAATTTCTTCTGTTCGACACAACCAATCAGAGAGCGCTGACGTCAATGACTTTTGGCCTACTGCATGAGCTCTGATTGGTCAATTTAAATTTCAGACACGCAGACCGTGTGGCAGAATAATAACCCAAGGGAGGAGGGGAGGGGTGTGACTCGACCATGGAGAATTTCATTGGAACAGTGACACGGGGTGATTTCCATTTATCCAAAATTTTTCGGCTTAACCTGTTGAAGTACAAATGGTACGCGTGAATCAAACAGGAATTTTCCAGAACAAATGGACTACCTTTGGAGGTATTCTTACTTTTCCATTCTAAACGCTCTGAACGGAAATTACCGTCCATTTGCACAAAATTTCCAGTTTATTCTTGCGCTATCCCATAAGGTTTTTTGATCTACCAATCAGAGATTGTAAGGGACCGATCGTTTATTACGTCCTAGGGGGGGGGGGGGGGGGGGGGGCGGTGTTTTTTGAGGGGGGGTAATTTTTTTAAAAGAGCTCTTTTTTGGGGGGTAATTTTTTACCTTGTACGAAAAGTGAGGGGGGTAAAATTTTAAGACATGCAAAAGGTACCAACTAAATGTATTTAGCAATTATTCTTCTCATCAATCATAGAGTTGGTAAAATCGACTAGGAACTTCTCCATATCGCTACTATTCTTCAGAGCGACAAAGATCTTGCACGTAATAGGTTGAGTAATGACGTAGACAGGCAAACCGTGTATTCCATCAAGCAGTTTATCTCTGAAGGCTTGTTTATCTGGGCAAAAAAATTGACTAGAAGACGAATAGAGATGGTAGGCTTCTTCGAAATCTATATATCCACATCCATACATCAAATGCTCCTGTACTGCTCTCAAACCCCGTGCTGCTTTGACCTTCTGTGTACCTTCTTTTGACGACTGGAGGATAGACTCCAGCAATAACAAAACATCGTTAAATATTATCGAGACATTGAAGAGATGATCTAAGGTACGTGAATTACCTTACTTACCTTAAGTAAGTACCTTAAGTAAGTTCAATGTACTTAGAAGTTAATTAATTACCTTAATTACCTTACGCCTGTACTTAATTTCGCCTAACTTCTGATTGTTTCTCTTGCCAGTTCAGATTCAGAGAGCTAGCGATTTCCGCATGTAACCAAGCGTTGTGCCCAGGAGCTTCTCAACAATTCAACCACCAGGCCAACTATGGGGGGGGGGGGGGAGTAAAATTTTCAAACTGTCATCGCAGTGGGGGTAAAACTTTTGTTTGAAAGATTTTTGGGGGAGTAAAATTTTCATACACTCGATTTTTTAGAAAACCACCGCCGCCCCCCCCCTCCCCCCCTACGACGTAATAAACGATCGGTCCCTAAGTTTGGAACGAATGGCAAAAAAAACCTTTCAATTTAAGACCGAAAGTTTCCGAAATTTCCAACCGAAGATTTTGGCTAATGGCAACCACCCACGGTTACAAATCCTAAATTTCAAGTCCGGGACACACGAGAAGATAACTGCGGTGGCACGGCGGACTTGACGACTAGTCTCCGTAACAAGTCACACTCACAGGGGCCCGGAAAGAAGTTTTGAGATCAGTTTTCTTTCGATTAGTGATAATTTTGCTCAATGCTTTCCATAGAACTTTAACAATTTTAGAATCAACCAACTCTGATTTTCCGTTGAGGAACATTGTGTACATATCATAGTACTCGCGCCCAGAAAAGTCTTCGGGCCTTCCGCCGAGAAATGGGTCCCAGGGGCTGGGACAAGTTCACCTATTGTGTTTACACTAGCGGACTTGTCGTAGGGAAAGTTCGATTTAGTCCTTGGTAAATATTTTTGATTACTCACAGTAGACTGCAAATCAGTCGTATTTTTTCAGTTGGTCTGTTATACGCATGAATGCGCACGGTCTTCAAACTAAAGGTCTGGAGCGAGTGTGTGAACGGAGAGTGGGATTGGGGGGAGATTGAGAGAGGCTTCACACGCCTGTTGGGCTCGCACCACGCTTTCGGCGTTTCGCGTCTTTCGAGAAAAAAAACTGACTGTTTTGCATGTGTCTCTGCCCACAAGGATTAGTCGCACGAACAGTGAAACTAAGAAGAAACTTACATTCAACTTACATTCAACTTACATTCAACAACCATTCAAATTGAAATATTCGTAATCGTTAAAAACGTGATCATTGATTGGATAATAAAATTCAAGAGATTTGATTGGCTTAGGGGCCATGGTACAGGTATTTGAGCCATTATTCCATGCCCGATAAATAGCGACCATTAAATTGTTTTCTGGTTGTTCTTGCAAAGTGAAATCAACAAGATCTAGCAATATTTCTTGGTTGTTTTTAATAAAACAATTATTCCACTTAAGCTTGTAGGATATGAGATGATTATCTATAATTTCATATCCACAAGTGCAATTGGAATAATTGTGAAATAAAATTATAATGAAAATTCAAAACAATAACTTTATTAGTTTGCAGCTGAAAATTTTTCTATACCTCCTGATTTCTGAAAGATTTTTAAGTCTCTAGCGATACACTGTAATTAACAACTGGAAAGCACTGAACGTGAAGAGTAACAAACTTATCTATTTTAAATGGTAAAGTTCAACTGGCGAGAATACAGCCCGATTTATATTACATTCATTGTTGAGTTCAGAATTTTGATGTACGTGCCAGCTGTGTTCATATTCTACCCAGCTTCATTCCCCTTCATCACGCTTGACAGCCGTTAGATCTTCACTATTCCAAAACTCAAGGGAAGGCCTTGAAAAAACGAGTACCCTTGATCAATCACCCCTTCCCCCGCCAAACCTTTTTTTTTTTCCAGCTCAAGTTTACTGAAGAAGAGGTTTCATGCTTTAATAGAAGAAGAAAAGATTCTCGCATTCGCGATTATCTACCCAACTAGACCGCAGCGAAAAAAAACCTGAAGAAAAACATCAGGCTTGAACGGGATTTGAACCCATGACTTCTGCGATGCCGGTGCAGTGCTCTAACAACTGAGCTATCAAGCCAACTGGGAGCTTAGCATATTGTGAGTTCGTAATAAACCCGTCAAGAACATATGAATTAGTATTGCCCCAGGGGGCGCCTAGGGGTATAATCACCATTTCTGTATATATTTGGTGATAATATCGTTGTCTTAATTTTTAACCCATTTTCATCAAAGCCATAACTTTCTTCATTAATTTTTGATGTGATGTCTGACTCAATCTACAAAACCTTTCAACCGGTGTATCAAACGTACAACGAGAAAGAACAATTACTTAAATACCACTTTCATAGAGAAATAAAAGCAAAGGAAATGAAGAGAGCAAAATAATGCTTTTAATATAATTTGTATACTGCATGTAACTGAATCACCAATCAATATCAACCATGTACACCTCTAATGCAGTTTTTCTTTAATTCCCAGGATGCATGATACCATTTAAACCAAAGACAAAATTTTTTGTGTGTGATAACAATATTATTACATGTACATGTACCTCAGAGTATGTCTTCACAATATATCTAGCTATCAATTCCTCAAACAACGAGGAAAAAAAAAAGAAAGATTTAGATGCTATATTTTTCCACCTATAACCTTCTTTTGAGGATGACTAAAATCTCTGAAAATCTTAGAAATACTATGTTGCTTATTTATGCATCGCATAAACTTGTCCTGAAGTGACATCAACTAAAAATAAAGGAGCTCACAATCACTAGAACTTGAGAAAATTCCTTGACATGAAGGATTTGCAACGTTTAAAAAAAACAACAACTTGCAAATGCCAACAATGATGAGCTGGCAGAACATGAGTACAGAGAATGATGTTTCTTTTCATTAACTGCAGCTTGGAGGATTAAGACAAAATGGATGAACAAGAATCACAATCGATGAATATGATCTACAATCAGTGATTCCTAAAAATACATGGACAAGAATAAACTACACCAAACACCAGGAGAATATGAAATATGTTGAGATGTGAAGAATATGAAGAGATGTGAGATGTGAGGAGAATATGAAATATGTTGATATGATGAATATGCAGAGGATTCTTTCTGGTAAGTCTTTTAGCATGTAAGAAGTTTTTTTCGCGTCTTTAGTATTTTGTGTAGTCGGCTTAAAAAACAAGCCGACTACGCGAAATACTAGAGATGCAAACGACTTTGTACATGCTAAAAGACTTACTAGAAAGAATCCTCTGCAAGCAGGGTATAAAACAAAATGAATGAGAATTACAGTAAATGAATATGATCTACAATCAGTGATTTCTTAAAATGCAAGCAAAAAAAACAGCACCAGCACTAGGAGAATATGAAATGTGTTTGGATGTTTTCAACGTTACAAAACTTTGCCACAGTAACAATGTTATTACACGAGTAAACTAACTTGAGTAAATGAGTGTTTTGTCAATCGGAAATTCCCCCCTATGCATGTTAAACAATAAAAAAATTAATATTTGCAAAAGATCACTTTGCTGATCTAGAATGCTATAAAAGGGCAGAATAAAACTGGAGCTGAAACTGTGTGACAATTTTTGTTGAACACATTGAATGTGTAATGACCAAAGCGGTATTACATGCATGTCATGATAAGAAACAAACACATTAAGACAGGTTACACCAGAACAGTCTGACAAGAACGTGCACATACATGCACATGGAAGTGTACATGTCGACTGTTTAAAATCAGAAATAACATTTAAAATTGCATTCTTTTGGCAAAAGTTCAATTTAAAATAGTTAAGATCATTCTGTTGACCACCTAGAGTTTATATCCATCTGTAATATCCAGTTCTTTCATCATGTCAAGTCCATATCTTTTGTTATCCAGTCCATAAGTCCTGTATCTTGTGTTGTCCAGTCCAAATGTTCTGTATCTTCAGTGGTGTGCAGTCCACAAGTCTTGTATTTTCTGTGATGTCCAGTCCATAAGTCCTGTGACTTTTGTGATGTCCAGTCCACAAGTCCTGTATCTTAAGTCCAATATTGTGAATTCCATGATGTGTACAGTAGTATGGCCCTGTGATGTTTAGTCCAAGAGCTCGCCATATTTTTGTGATGTCCAGTCAAGTTGTCCATGTCGAGTTGACAAGTCCCAGGGGCAGTACAGAATGTGTGCTTTGAGGGGCTCTGTAGCCGTGCTCAGGAGCTGTAGTCTGTGAGTTTAGAAAGTCTGTTCCCATATGGCAAACACCTTGAAAGATGTCTTGCATAGGAAGTTAACATGTAGTAACAGATTGTACATAAATAACATTACCTTTGTTTTACACAAATCCATGCTACGCTAGAATTCCAGGAGGAGAATTATGGTGCATACATCACGTGCGCGGTCGTTTTCTGGATGCCTCGGACTTGGGCGGATCGGCATGCATCACTTTTAACTTCATTCCAAGAACCTCATGGCCATGCAAGCCTTCAATAGCTGCATCAGCAGATTCCTTGGCAGCAAACTTAGCATAGCCAAAATTACGCTCCTTCATCATCCACACGTCAATCAAGTTTCCGAATCTGCTGAAGACATCTTTAAGTGCACTCTCTGGCGGTGGTGCTGGCTGGCACACTATAAACAGCCTTGAGGCCACTTCAGAGTTCATGTCTGCTAACGGGGCTGGTGGAGGGAGAGCTGCTGAGGTATAAACAGCAGCGGAGTTTACTGCATATGAACTTCCAGTTAGTGATGACTTAGAACCATATGACTGCACCTGAAAAGTGGCATCGCTGCCCTGACCTGTGCCATTATTGTGCACACCAGGGGGATCTTCAGCGTACTTTACCACAAGCTTTGAACCTGGGGGGTATTCAAACCCATTGAGCTTTTCCTTGGCATAGATTGCAGAGCCTACGGAGTTGTACGTGACATATGCAAACCCCTTTGACTCCCCTGTGCTAAAATTCCGCTTTAAATCACACATCTGCATGCCTGGGATGATGTCAAACAGGCGGGACAACTGCTCACCAGTTATCATCGGTGATACTTTGACAAACAACCGGGTGGGGGTGTGCGATGTTGTTATCGACTCTGCCACAGCTGCTGTTGGGTTTTGTCCACTGTAGTAATCCATTACCCCTGGAAGAGCTGCTTGAGTGTTCATGCTCAGGGTCACTGGAGGCGCTGCTGCTGGCGCTACATAGCTATTTGCCTCTAGGAATGGATTATGAGGAATTAACGTGGACTGCATCGCTGCCGCAGCCGCTGCTGCGTTTCGAGCTATCTTTGCTGATTTGGGTTCGGCCCAAACAGCCTTTAGCGTCTTATCACAGTTCTCTAGCGCAACAGCAGCAGACGAAGACTTCCTGAACTTGACATATCCATAGCCTTTGTTTTCATGAGTAGTGTGGTCACGCACAATCTGCACATATTCTATCTCACCGAAGTCCTGGAACTTCTGGCGCAAGTTATCCTCTGTGTATTCTTTGGGACAGATGATGAATAATCGGGTGAGGGCTGTCTCATCCTGGAAATCAGTTTTTGACCCTGAACACTTTGACTGGGCAATCATCACCTGGGAAAGAGAGTACATGAAAGGTTTAGCATCACTCTGACAGAAGAGCTCAACACTGGAAATTGGGTTCAAGGCTAAGTATTGAGAATGCGGGCAAGAAAGTAAAAAATTCCAAATAACGAATTTACTATACTTAATTTAAAGGAAGGAAGGAAGGAAGGAAGGAAGGAAGGAAGGAAGGAAGGAAGGAAGGAAGGAAGGAAGGAAGGAAGGAAGGAAGGAAGGAAGGAAGGAAGGAAGGAAGGAAGGAAGGAAGGAAGGAAGGAAGGAAGGAAGGAAGGAAGGAAGGAAGGAAGGAAGGAAGGAAGGAAGGAAGGAGGGAAGGAAGGAAGGAAGGAAGCAAGGAAGGAAGGAAGGAAGGAAGCAAGGAAGGAAGGAAGACCAATACAATACATTAGGAAAATACTAATTTATTCACAACAGTAACTTTCACAGGTGGCCAAGCTTTCACAAACTCAAAAGTTTGTTTATATCAAACAGTATGAAGAAAGCCTTAAAATTAATACAGGATCAAAGGATTGAACACCGCAAAAATTGCGAGCACAAAACTTTCTGAAATACATATAGCATCAAGACAGTTCTAAAGCTTTCATTTGAAATGCGCTACTTGCATAGACAAAAGCTGAATGTGACACTTTTTTTACTGGTATTTAGAAGTTAGTAGACTTGTAACATTAAGTTGTTTGAAAACCAATTACAGAATTGTATAAGAACGAGCTTGATGATGGAAACTCAGTTACTTCGAATAAACTAGAAAAAAGCTAGTATATTGACAAAACCTTTTGGTGGGTGGGTCAGTTACATTGAATCCATGTTGAAAAACATACACCACTTCTTTATGTTTTGTTAGGGCTGGCAATAAACTTTCAAAATAGAGCAATAGTATTATTTTCATGTCAATCACACACTTCGAATGCACTGTTTAGATACATGAAGAAAAAAACTTATGTACAAATATTGAAGTATTTGGAAATTCAATCAAAGATCATTGACCAAAATAGTAAACAACAAGTTGAAAGATATAAATATTTATTGCAGTGAGTGAACCGTAAAATGTAAGAGGTTGGACACCATCTGCAAATTCACTTTAAGGTTAAAAGAATTTCAAATACAAGCATTTTTTTCACACTTTGATTTAAAGTAAGTACGGTAAAATCTACTGGCTTAATTAAATTATTCGCATTGGTATCAGCAGGAAAAGATGACAATGTTTTAATTCACTTGTTGAAAAACCTCTACTACTGTACCATGCATAGCTTTTAAATAACTGCACTATCCACAAAACATTTTTAACAAATCTTGTTGATTTGAGAATGCAAAGATAAATTTTACTTGAGACTTCCAATGAAAGATACTTTGGTTAAAGGCCTAAATAGGCTAATGCATCAAAAATTTATTTTGGAAGGGAAACTACATTTTATAATTCCAATGCCATTAGAGGTTCAATCCACAGAACAAACACTATGGCCGGAAAAAGCAATTTCCCATTAATTTTTAAAAGCTTTACCTCACCAAGTGTAACAAAGAGCCTTCATAGAATCCATAGGGGTACACCATGTAGAAACAAAAATAAATCTTCAGAATTAAAAACATAATTAAAGTTTTCAAAGTTTTCTTATATAATTTTTTTCGCCTTTGCAAGAAAACTTAAATAAATTATAGAGGTTTATTTCGAGTTTTTTCTTTTCTACAGCTAATATGAAGTTAATCTGGAAATGTAAAATATTCATGGTTTAAAAAAATCTAATTTACTTTTCCACGTAGCTACAAGCACGCTTATTTATCTTGTGCTAACAGCTTTCTGGGGGTCCAGCTACAACAAGAATGTGCAAATTTGAGAGTAAAATTCACCCTAAAGAAAGTGCATACTGTGTAACCAGAGAAACGTTTTTGTACCGAGTTTTCCCCTAGATCAACGCAATAAAATCATTTCAAACTTAGGGTAAAAAAGTGGTCATCTAACATTAATAATTCACAACTTGAAAGCACTCGTTTGAAGACAATAAGCTTATGAAATTTGTGTCTATCCTCTAATCCGTCAATTCCCTTTGAAGCTCTCAGTTATCAATCAAAGGCAACTACACAAAATCCCAAAAGAGAAAAAGATCGCATATTTATACGATCAGTGATTAGACACATCCCTCAAAACATCACAAGGAAAGCGCAGAGAACAAGAGCACATGGTTTAAATTTTTGCAAATTAGTGAGTTGTCACAATGCTTACAAACTTTACTTACAAACCGATTAAGTTTTTAATGCAAACCTCAAAATTTGAACACGACGCTAGCATGACGAACTTTCAAGAAGTTAGGATCTTGACTCACCTTGATGGGCTTGGCATCTTCTCCGATCACTTTTCCATCCATTTCCTCACACGCTCTTGCCGCCGAAGACGCTTTCGCGAACTTCACATAGCAAACGCCGCGGTTCTCTTTCGTCTGTTTGTCTTTGACTACCCAGATATCTTCGATGCTACCGAAATGCTGAAATGCAGCCCTCATGTCGTCTGACGAATGTTTTTTACTACAAACTATAAAGATTCGAGAAAATGGGGGGTTGTCTACGTCTACACGGCTTGAAACAGAGCCAGCATCCATAGCTTGCTGGTGATTCGCAGCCATTTTGAAACATTGAAAGGAGCTTAGTGACGCGAAGTGCCTCGTGGGAAATGAGCAGTTCCCGTTCCCCGCTTGTCCCAGTCTCTACGAGTAGATACATTGGCAGGAAGGGGAGGGTCGGGAAGCATTGCACTGTACTGAACGCAATAATTAAACCCAAATTGAAATTAGCTCCTTTTACAAATATCCAAAAATTTCCAACGCACTCCTTAATCGACGACTGCTTGATTAGTACAGCCGGTGAGGCAATACTAAAACGCCATTCTGAGTAAGAGGTTGCCCGTTGGGTATAATTATTCGCTCATAAAAACAGTCAACGATGGAGCGGTGACTGGAGCGGTAACTATGTCAGCCGGAAGCTGATTCCAGTCCCTTGAAAAGGACAATTTGAAGGCATTTTTGGTGATATAGGGTGTCCGAAATTTAAGACATGACTACACTCTATTCCGTGTTTGCGTTTCCCAGGAGAACTGAAAATAATTTTGAACATTCATATCTACAAGGCCGTGAATCATTTTATACATCATCACTAGTCGACAGATCTTTCTTCTCTTTTCCAGGGATTCGAGACCAAGACTGTTTAACATACGGCTAACACTTGAGGTGTAGCGGTATTTCTTTCTTTCTCGTTTATTTTTATTTTTTCTCTTATTTTACCAGACCTGAAAAACGAAATATTGTACTTTATGTGAAGCCGTAATTAAGCTTAAAAAAATGCTTTGGAAAATGTGTCCATTAGCCCTTTTCCCACAAACTAGTCATAAACCGCTCAAATAAGATGCCTTTGTATATATTATTACGGTGGAATCGTCCTTAATTAATTGCGACACAACAACGGAAATCGGTTAGACAGGTTCCTAAAAGAGCAAAAAGATAGATAACTATAGAAGAGGATCTAAACTCGGCAGTGGCTGCTATCTTCCACGTTGGGGACGAAAAAGAATAAAGAAGTTAGATTTGTTTAGTCGCCCCCCTCCCCCCCCCCCCCCCCTCTCCTCACCGACTACTGACTAACGAATACTATAGCAGGAGCCCATTATGGGCTCCTGACTATAGACGTACCTTACTGTCATAGCTTGCTTGGTCAACAACCAAGCATTGACCGTATCAGGGTTGAGCCATTGCGCATAATACTAGTACGAGGAAACTATTTCAAGAAAACTTTTTTGTTTGTTTTGTTTTGGTTTGATTTTTTGTTTGTCAAAATCAAGTTTAAAAACAATTTGGATGTAGTGGCGTGACTGACAGTATGCTATCCCTACAAACTGGATTGCAAAGCTGACACTTCGGCAAAGGGCAATTTTAATCTGGCCCATGTTTCAATGTCAGCTTTACAATCAGTTTGATTTAATAAGTCACCTCTGGCGTGAACGAATTAGTCTGCATTCTGTTCCGCAGTCACCCCCTGTGGGTCAGCGAATTTCCACATAACGCAGTCGCACTGCGAACATGTGCAGCATCGCGCGTCCATTTTAGTTTTGAAAACTGCACTCGATCTATGGAGCGCCTTTACCGTGTCTGTATTTTGCCCGATTTTCTTTAAATTGGGACCATATAGCTCCTGAAAGGTGCTTAGCAATAATCGAGGTTTATAAACATGGTAAAAGAGATGATAGGAGGTTGCTGCGTTTGTTCGGATGAAAGAGGATGGGACGAAAACCCGTTGGTTTATTGTGACGGACACGGGTGCAATGTTGCTGTGCATCAAGGTACTAGCTTTGGGCCTCTTTCAATTATCTTGTTATTACACTCGAGATGTGTTCTGATGTTTGTATCTCTCGATCGCCAGCTTGCTACGGAATCGTGCAGGTGCCGAAGGGACCGTGGTTTTGTCGGAAATGCGAGTCGCAAGAGAGAATCGCACGAGTGGTGAGTAATAAAGTTGTTTTTGACAGTCTAGTTTTCTCATAAAAAGGGATTTTCACAATAGGTGCGGGTGGTCTTTTCAATTTTTGTGTAAACTGCGAACATCCTTTCTTGTTTGTAATTTAAATCTGTCACGAATTTCTTGTTTTTGCGATGGCGTGACCTGCACGCAACTTTGTAGATTTCATGCTCCATTCTGCTCTATATATAGTAATTTCATCAACTGGTGAAACAATTCCATTTACACCTCAGTTAGGCAATATATGGATGCCCATATATCCGTTAAAGTTCAAATATAAACGTAGAATTATTGACGCTCAAGATTTAGGGATCGCTCAAAATCTAACTCGATACGCTTGTATAATATTTACATTATTTAAAGCATTTCATCCACTAGAGTTATCAAACTCTAATTTTCTTCTCGCACTGTTTGCACATTATCAAGTGTTTTATGGCGCAGAATTAAGGAAGTGATCAACTTGAGGGTTTTGCATTGTTTGATAGAGTGTATACCATTTAGATCTCAACAATTTGGTTGAAATTTTACATGTGAATCGTGAATGCACCCATTAGTTGTGTTTTGAACTTCAGACTTGATATATGCATGTAGTTTAATACATGGCCTTACAGTTGTAGATTAAGCATTGTAGTGTCTTTGTTGGCATTCTTGAATTAAGCCAAAATGGCAACTCTATAGTTGATCTTTAGTTGATGTGGTGAAAATGACCTTTGACCTTATGCCGAACTTGTTCATCGTATTGAAGTTTAAGCGATGTTTAATTGCTTGTTACTTTGACAACTGCTAATTATTCATTTGACAGTGAAATAAAGCTCTTGATAAGTTACTTGATTTTGAAGTTGTGAAAGTTGCACAATATAAAATTGAATACAAAAAAGAAAGCTAGTAATTTTGTGTAAATGATGGCAGTTTAAATCTAAAGGTATGTGATAAACATTAATGTTCAGTAATTAAACTCAATCACACACCAATGTCAATTTTGCTAACAAGTAAAAACATGTATTTATGTATTGTTTTATAAACTGAAGTCACATTTTGAAAGTACTAGTTGCCTTTGGAACAAGTCAGGACTGTGTTGCGGTCTCCATACAGAAACACACCATGTTTATAGTGACATTTTTAATTATATACACACATATTTTTATCATCATCATCTCAATTAGGTCAGTAAAAGCCGGTTAGGTAACACACCAACCACTTACAAAAATAATGTAAAAGTAAAAATTACATGCCACAGTTAAGTAGAATACAGAACAAAAAATTAACTATACAAATTGACACATTCTTATTAAGCTCATGAACTAAGGTATTTCTTAAATTGAACAAGAGACGTAATATCCGGCATATCAGAGAGGAGCTGATTCCAGTCTCTAGCAGTTCTTGGAAAAAAGAAAATTTGAAGACGTCTTTCTTATAGTGCAGTTCAAGAAGCTTAAGCCTATGGCTACTAGTATGGGTCTCATCACTAAAATTTATAAAATGTCCCAGGTCTCATTACTAGAATTTAAAATGCCCCTCTGTTTATTCCTGCTTGTTATAATAAGTGTAATGAGTACAATCTGAACAGAATCAATCTGAATTCAGTAAGGTGATGTTCAGAAACTGTTACGTGCTGTGTTGGTGGAGGAGTGGAAACAAATGTTTAGTTTGATCAACAGAGTCAATAGGGTAATTTAGCCACTGTAAAGAGATTCCAGTGCACTTGAATTTCTTTTGAATTACCTTATTCCTTATTGACTCTGTTGATAAAACTAAACATTTGTATTCAGTAAATTGATTGGTTTGAAAATTGAAATCACTCAAAGCCAGTGTTCTATTGTGTTCAATTATCAAAAATTCAACATACCTGATCTCCACATTGGGTCTGTTTATTTGATCTTACCAAGTTAGGTACATGTACCTCAGATCAAAGCCACATTATTTTTACATACGTTGAAACCCTGTGAAGTCTGTTAACCCTTCAAGTCTTTTTTTTTTTTAACTTTTTAAGTCTTAAAAGTGAGCAGTAACTATTTAAATGACAGCAGTTTAAAACCCAAGGCATGTGATTTAATGTTTAGTAATTGAACTCCATCAAACACTAATGTCAATTTTGCTAATAAAAAAAAAAAAGAAAAAAAGGCTCCCACAAGTCTCCTGTTTGGAGCATTCGGATTTCTTTTTTCCAAGTATGCCTGTGTCGCTCACTGAATAATACCTCACTCTCAGTGTTACTACTATCTGATCACATATACTTAACAATGAACAAATCCAATATATTTAATAATAACTTAGTTTTCATTAATAGTGAAGCTCTGCCGGTAACCAGACAATTAACAAGATCTACTAGATCATCGAGCAGCAATGCTATTACTTATATTCTTAAGCGAAGTAGAACTGTTACTTATCAACGCTCATTTTTCATATGCGCATGCTGCACATGGAATGTTCTGCCTGCTGAGCTTCGCACAAGCCACATCTCTCTAGCCTCATTTAAAAGTTTACTACTTCAATATTTACAATAAGGGTCTGAACCTGTACGACATTGATGACTTCAGAACCCTGAGAACAGTCTGTCCCAGGTGCAACATAGCAAGGACTCTACTGTGCCTGCCGACGTGCTGCTTCGAGCAATTTCAACTTCTGTTTTTTTTTTTCCTTGTTTATATATTAGTAGCTTTAGCTTTTAAGTTTTAAATAATTAACGTGGGATCCACTGCAATTGGCTAGGCTATAATGGTCTCCCTGTCTAATAATTTTTTTTTACGTATTCATGCATATATACTTTCTGTATCTGTATTTTAGTTAGGCAAAGCTAAATAAATAAATAAATAAATAGAAATAATCACCAAAGACAAAATGTCTTGATGTGCAAAAACAAATTCTCCCAACTAGTGCCATGAAAGATGTGCGGAGAACAGGGAGGAAAACATTGGTTGAATCAATGAGGGCATATTAACAAGAAAATGACAGCATAAATTTTAGTTTGAGCTGAAAAGAGATGGTCCTGTTATAATGGTTACCAATTACACGCGACCTATCACCTTTACAGTGTAAAAGAGTTGGATAAGTTATGTTTTGGTGGACATCAATCAAAGAAAAGCCATTTAAATTGTTTTGAATTCTGACTAGATTCCAAGGCAACCCGGCAAGAAAATGAGAATTTTACTTCGCTAAGAGAAGGTAAAACTTTATTTAAATTGATTCCTAAGCCACATCAAGCGAAAAAAAAAGGTATTTTTGAATTAAAATTTTTTAATTTCACTGCACAGGATAATTTGCTAGCTAGATCTCCTGCATCACTGATTTTACAAATTATCACATGCGGTGATTTAAAGTTTTTCATTCAAAAATGTGGTATCCTCTTAACAGTGCCCTTTATTTTACTAATAGTTAAACTGGCTTGGAAATCAACTTTGATAAAGTTTCCCATCTGTCAGTGGTTAAATCGTCAATTTCTTGGTTCTGTTGCCTTGAAATGTTAGAGTTCAAAATAATTTCAATTAGGTTATTAATAGCTTTTCTTTGATTGATGTTCACCAAAATGCAACCTTATTGAACTCTTTTGAACACATGTTATTGGTAACTGCTGTAATGGGGTACTCACAAGGCAAGGTTCCACTGTATAATCATTTGAAAATGACATTGTTGTTACTAATTTTTATCTCCTAGAAATGTGAACTTTGTCCATATAAAGAGGGAGCTCTTAAAAGAACTGATACTGGAGGTTAGCGGAGCCAAATATTTGCATTACCCTTGCACCAATTATAACTGGATGCTGATGTTACTAAAACATTCTTACAAAGTTTGTGTTCACAGGTTTACCATTCACAGTGACTTTTCTAAATTTGCACCAGTAGAAACCTATTTTTTTCAGCTAATGCTATGGTAATTAATTAAATTGGGGTTTAGGAGAACATCTTTGTGGCAGAGGTACACATACCAGTAACCAAGTTGGTCAGCAAAATGTGGGGAGGGCTGGAACACTTTTTACTCCCCCACCCATTCTCCCCAGCCCACTTCCCTTGCCAGCTCATTAATGGTGGTTCTTGCACCAGAAGACTCACAAAATCAAACCACTACAACTAACAACAAACCCAGCCTGTTTTTCATTAGTTTGTTGTCATGCCGTTAGTAATAGTCAGCTGATATTAATTTGTGCAACCATTTATCTAGAAGTGTCTGATTTGTTCTAAATGTGTTGGACAAAAATAGGGTATCCATGCAGAAAATTGACTCAGACTGTGTTTTCAAAATCCTGTTATTAAAGTGGTTGTGTTTGTTTTTTAACTGCCGACCGGTTAGCTCAGTTGGTAGAGAACCAGACTACCGTGCAAGAGGTCGTGGGTTCAAACCCTGGCTGGACCAACACTCAGGGTCTTTAAATAACTGAGGAGAAAGTGCTGCCTTTGCTCTGACATCTGCAAATGGTTAGACTTTCTAGTCTTCTCAGATAAGGCTTTCTAGTCTTCTCGGATAAGGACAATAAACCGTAGGCCCCGTCTCACAACCCTTGTTCGTAAATAACTCTGTGGGACATTAAAGAACCCACTCACTGTTCGCAAAGAGTAGGGGACGTAGTTCCCGGTGTTGTGGTCTGGTCTTTATGTGTATATTCTCATGGTTGGGTGGGTAAATGCTTAGAGACATAAGCTGAATAAGCTACTCTGAAATCCGAGGGTAAATAAAGATATGGTGATGATGATGTTCCTGAAAGCGATGAGAATCTCACTTCTCCATCTTTCGTTTTGCTGCTGAAAGCACTCTCAACTATCAGCTTGACTTACTTGAGCTAAAATTTTACAATGGCCATATGTTTTGAAATCATGCCATAATGCATAGCAAAACCCTTTATGCAGAAAGCGAGGCATGTCAATGTGTCTGTGTCTTCAAGTATAAAAAAATCCAAGGTTGCAATGATCCTAGTACTGTATGTCGGATCACAAAGGGTATACCCAGTGCTTTCCGCTTGTGGTGTCCATTTGAACAATCAAAGGGTTAAAGCAAAAGCAACCAGAGGTCCGCAATGATCAGTTCCAAATCCTAAATTACATTTAGCCACATTATGTTTCTAAAGTTATCATGTTTGCATGTTCCTGTTTGTAGGTTGGGCTCATGTTGTTTGTGCATTATACATTCCTGAAGTTCGATTTGGAAATGTCTCAACGATGGAGCCAATCATCTTGGCATCAGTGCCACATGACCGTTTCTGCAAGGTAAATGATGATAGTTTACAGCATGTTTTATGGTTCTGTTGATTTTCTGTAAGTGATGGCCAGAATTTCCCTGTTTCTTGGGGCAGCAGGGATGACTTCATACATCATACAGGTTGTGTATGTTACGAGATCTAATATTATTTTGTTACAGTGGTGTTTGCAGTAAAATGCAATTTGTCTTAACTAGCAGTTATGCATGTACTTTCTAGAGGTTTTCAAGAATTGAAATCAAGGTCCAGATTTCAATTTTTAATTTTCAAGTCACTCAGAGAACTTTTCAAGAATCTCAAGTTTTGGGATTTTGATAACATGATTGATTTCTTGACAATAAGAATGAAAAGTAATGATTTTCGTGTGGTTACTGCACGTCCTCACTTTTAAATTGCAAATCAGAAGTTAAACTGAAGTGACCAATCATGAATCATAATCAGATTACATGTACATTGACAGCAAAGAAAAAGAAGGCACTTGTGCCCTTTTTCTTTGTCAATGCCTTCATTTTCAAACCAATGTCACGTTATCAGCACCAAGCACAGGACATAAAATGTGTATGAGCAATGCACAATATTGGTTTTGGTTTTGCTTCTCACTGGTTCAAATAGTGTTCCAAGTTTTGTTAACTAATCACGGAATGTAGTGAACCAAAACCAAAGCAAAATGAAATTACTTTACACTCGATTAAAATCTACTCTACATATCTTCTTACTAAGATTTATTGCAGCCTCACTGTCATAAGTTATGAAAGATGTGCATCTAATGGGGCTTGCCAAGCGAGACACAAAGGAAAAGTCTGGGTCGCCAAGTGCAATCCAAAATTACACGCAACAGTCAGATCATTGCTCTAACTTCTGAACTGTAGGGAGAAGTGAGTGAGTTTTGTCATCCTTGCAATAAGCAAAGCTGCACTCCTCATGCTGTGTAAAGTATTAACATTGGCAAGTGTAAAATGTCCACAGTGTTTTGGCAATTTATCAAACAACAAGAATATTACAAACAAGCAATTTTCAAACCATCAATATTAACCCTTTAAGCCCTGACAGTGATCAGCATCAATTTTCTCCTTGTAATATCAATGCTTCTTCAACCCCTGAGTTCATGACAATTAAGGATATGATCACCCAAGGTGAATGGGCCATTTCCAAGTTGCTGTGAACCTCATTATGAAAGCAAGGCTAAGTGCAAAAGCTTTTCATATGCAAATTAGTTTTGTAAAAACTAATTTTCATAGTAAAAACTTTGCACTTAGCCTTGCTTTCATAATGAGGTTCACAGTAACTCTGAAATGGCCTATTTCTTGATATTTTAATATCTTCTCCCCAGTGATTTCATAAGAAAAGTATACAGACAAGATACATGTAGGAGAATTTGTTCTTTGATATAAGGGGTTAAAAGGTTAAAAAAAAGAAGGGCAAAAGATTCAGCAAGTTCTTCCTGTTTGCACACCAAACATGCATTGTCAGTGCTATGAGCAGATCTTAGTTTTGAGTACATTTTTGTGCATTTTTCTTTCAAGACATGCTATATATGTGAAGAGAGAGGAAGAGAGAGTAAGACAGCACACGGAGCATGCATGAACTGTAACAAGACAGGCTGTAGACACGCTTTCCATGTGACATGGTATGTAGTACTTTTCCTTGGTCTAGTGTTCTCTTTTGTTCTTTTGTTTTACCCTTCAGCGTCTGTGCCCGAAACGCAGTCAAAACCGAGGTCAATGCTGCATGGTCACAAACTAAATTTTGAAGCACTGTTAGTCACAGCTAATGACTTAATAATACAATAGACTTTATTTTAAGAGCGTAGCATATGACAGTGGTGAAACTGATGACACTGTGGCCCTCTATAAAATAAACAGAAGATATGAAAACCCTTTACGCCGTAACAGTGACCAGCATCAAATTTCTTCTTGTAATATCAATGCTTATTCAACCCCTGAAGTCATGAGAAGTATGTATATGATCACCCAAGGTGAATTTTCTTGATATTTTAACAACTTCTTCCTAGTACTTTTGTAAGAAAAGTATGGGAACAAGATAGGAGAATTTGTTCTTATATTAGGAGTAAAAAGGTTAAACTCATGCTCTCCCTTGTATATATTAGTTTTCATTCACCAAAGAGATAAAATCTCTATCCTACAATCATCAGTAGCATGACATGTGGCTAGGGCACCAGACTCGAAATCCTGACGTCCCAGGGTGAAAGTCAGCCCCTTAACTTGCTAATCACTAGCTAGAGTTACTTGCTTCTGTGGTTTAGTAGTTCGTACATTCCTGTTGGACTTTGATCTTGGAGGTCCTTGCAAGCATTTATTGGATTTAATAAACAAATGAACAAACAATCCAAACAATTTCCAGATGTTGTAGCACAATGCATCTGCCAAGTCTTCCAGTTGAGTATCTTGGTTAAAGAGTATATCGCAGAATTTTTTTTATTTTCTTGAACAATGCTGTTCTCATATAAAAATAAAAAAAATTCTTTATCAACTTTTTTTTCCCGTGTTTCAGGCATATACTGTAAAAAGCATCAAATTTAACTATTGGTTGGGTACAATACCGCACAAGACGGGAGACTGGGGATAGTAGGACTGTGCGGTCAATATAGGAATGCTAGTCTTCCGGTTTTTCCATTCCTCAGTTGTTTCATCCTGTGTATTTCCATCCACACAGTTTTCTTCCTCTGCACATGAAACACAACTGAGGAATAGAGAAATCAGGAGACTAGCAATCCTGACTGTTGACCTCACAGCCCTACTATCCCCAGTCTTCCATCTTGTGTAGTATTGTACCCAACCGGAAATGAAATTTGACGCTTTCATACCCCACAAACATGGGAAAGAAATGCTGATAAGTTGCTGTTGTTGTTTTTGTTTTTGTTTTTTTCTTCTAATTTTTTTTTTTTTTTTTTTTTTTTTGGGGGGGGGGGGGTGTCTCATTTTCATGCAAGAGCAACATGAAGATTTGATCAAGCAAATAAAAAAATTCTGTCATATACACTATGAGACTTTCACTTGGTAGGGGACTGAGAACCATATCAAAACATTCAAAAAGGATTTTAATTCACCTACATGATTAGTGTTGGAGTTTAATACCCTTCTATTATATGATGTTTTAGTGCCCAGAGCTCTGGCTTGCTGTGTGAAGAAAATGATGGTCAGTCTGGTCCCACAGTAAAGTATGTTGGTTACTGTCAGTTCCACTGGAATAAAAAGGTATTGGATTGGAATTTTGTTGTTGTCTCAAAACACTTTAGCCACTGGCTTAAGGCACTGTTTCACTAGGCAATTTTTCTGGCGACGTGTCTTGAGATTTTGTTCGCGACACAAGATGCAGGAATCCTTGCCTAACATGCCCTGAAATGAACATGTCTCGCAATGGTTCTGTTGCAGTTACCATCGCAAGAAGTAGAACCGACTTCTGCTTCTCGCAACGATTGTGGCAACAAAAAAAATTGCGAGACGTTCATTTCAGGGCATGTAACTTACACTGGGAAATGAGTTGTGCAACTTGTGTCAAAACAAAATTGCGAGACATTTTGCGAAACAAAATTACCCAGTGTAATGACGCCTTTACAATGTGAAGTAAATTGTTTTGAAACAAAGAGGTATCGGCTCATGCTAAGCCTTCTTGAAACAGTCTAGCCCCATTCACACCAAGGCTTAAACACGTTTAAAAGCTGTTTAGCTAAACACAGTTTAAAATTGTTTCCTTCATAAAAGCTGCTTTCGGATTTTAAGTCGACTACAGATTTAGCACAATTGAAAGCATAAGTTAGAGTTTACTTGATTCTTATGTCAAAGCCAATGGTTCAGCTTTCTGTTACCAATTTTCATTTTGTTAAACCTGGTTCAATTAAACACATTTTGTTGGTGTGAATGGGTTGTTAATACTATAACATGATTTGAACATGCACTTGCAAGAGACTTGTAATTATTTCCTAGTAAAGTGAGGGTTAGACAGAGGTTTCGTAAAAAGATTTTGTCCATTAAAGGAGCCAAGAGCCTTAGTATTTCAGCTCTCCAAGTGATGCAATTGTTTTGGCTTTCATGTTGAGTCAAAAAATTATCAATGGTGGATTAAATTGCTACGAAGGGCATCTTTTAAAATTAATGTTAGATCCAGGCAAAGATAAAAAGAATATTCCTGAGAATACGATCAATTTCCTTTGTGACTCTTGTAGTAACTCACGTCTTTCTCTAACAGTATAATGACTTGAAAAGCATGAATGTGTTCAAGACTATGATCATTGTAAAGTGGCTATGGAGCTCGGCCATGTTGATCTTGAAATTGAGGGGTTTTGCACCTTCGTGCAATGTTCATAATAGGTTGCTAACAATAAAAAAATCAATCTTGAAAATTGATCTTGGGACACTGTATCAGCTGGTAGGTATAAAGACGTTTTCAGTTGAGCGCCATAAAACAAAAACCAAAATAATAACTCTGACCAATCCCAACGAACATAAACAATTTATTGAACCAACCCTAACTCAAAGCAAATGCAAGTAAGTGGTACAATACACACCTACACATTCCTTTCTCCCTATTTCCTGTTCTTTGTGTTTAATTAATATGTGGAAATAAAGAAACTTGAAACTTGAAGCAATCCTCCGTATGGAAAAAGATGGCGGCTGTACATTTTACCACAATACCTTGCAAACCTAATACAGCCAATAGCCACATAGAAAGCCGTATTTCTTGCAAAATTCGTCTCTATACTAACAACACTGTGTATGCTAGGTTTGTTTGCTGTGCGTTTTTATGAGCGTTTTTTATAGGTTTTCTTAGGCTAAGAATTATGGGGAAATGTACTAGTCGCCATCTTTTTTGGAACGGTTGATTGGCTTTAGTTTTGTTCCCCATTGGTCGAGAAAGGGGTGCGAGAATTTTTGACCAATCACAGAGTGCAGTGAAGGAAACTTAGGGTGCGTTCGATTGACTCTATTCCGGAATAGGAATACATAGCATGATGACAAGAAATCCCTCATGAGAGGTTTTTGGAGTTACTGAAGTACAAAATCGTTCTTAAAGGGGAAGTCTCATGGGGGTTTTGACCTGTTTGGTTAAAAATGGTGAAATAAGGCCTTCACATAGCTGCAAAATAATTTTAGAACAACGAGAGGAAAGAGCTCAACTCAATTCTTGAAAAGGACCACTCGTGTTCTGTTCTAGCGCGTTTTGAAAACAAAAATGCGAGAACTTGAAAAACGTTAGCCTAACATTTTTCAAGTTTCAATCCATTCCGATCTACTCTGTCTCTAGCCAGAGGCACTTATCGACAGTTTTGTTGCACTTGGGTGATAATTTATAACAAAACTAGACAATTTTTTTATGTTTCTGTTGACAGACAAACATTTTGGGGTTTTGAAATGACAGCGAATTCTCATGATACTTCCCCTTTAAACTATCGTGTGTCAGCGAAATTTTGCAGAAACGCCTTCCCAAATTTACTTGAAAAGAGAAATCTAACAGCTATTCCGTTTATTCTTATTCCGGGATAGGGTCAATCAAACGCAACCTAAAGCAAATGCAAAATTACTTTTGGTGCAACAACCACTATATAGGTAAGAGTTGTGGTTAAAGTGGTACCATCTTTCCTTGGCAGGCCAAAGGTATTCTGTTCAACAGCAAACCATCAGAAAAAACGACCAAGGCATCAGATAAAGAAAAAGAAAGAGAAAAAGAGAAAGAGAAAGAGAAAGAGAAAGAGAAAGAGGGCAAGGAAAAGGAAAAAGAAAAAGAAAGGGAGAAAGACAAGGAAAAGGAAAAAACCAAAACCAAACCCGAGAAAGAAAAAGAGAAGAAAACTCCCAAACCAAGACTTTCTATAGGAGCTGCAGCAGTGTCTTCTGAACCTGCATCCAAATCTGACAACAATACTGCATCAAACTCGGCAAATCAGCCTTCTACCCCCAAACAGAGAGGTAGAAAGCCATCTACTGTGAAAACCACTACAGAGACATCGGACGCCAAGGCAACAACCCCCGAGACACAAAAAACAGGGAGTATCTCTAGTGGTAGTCCACGACAGTCTCCATTGCCTGGTTTAGTGCCATTACCAGCTGGACCGGTACAAACCAGTAGTTCAAGTTTATTGACATCCACTAAGGAGACCTCTCCAAAACCAGTGTCGTCCACTGTTCTTGGACCGGAAATGTTGCCCATTTCTGTTGCGAACCAGTTGCAGGAAATCCCACAGCCTTCTACTAGTACCCTTGTATCTGATATAGCAAAGAAAATGGAAGTTACAATACCACCTGTAATAAGCACGTTGAACGAAACATCAAAACAGCCCGAAAGTGGCGGTACTACTGCGAAGAAGCGAGCTGCCCCCAAAGGAAGCGATGAACCTAAGCGGAAAGTTGGCAGACCACCATTGAAGACAAAGGCAAGCCCCACACCAGGAAATCGTAAGAATAGCTCACAAGCTTCCGCGACTAACATGGTGACATCTCCATTAAATACTGCGTTTCCATCAACATTTCCCCAAGAAGGCCCAGCGACATGCTCTCCACCTACTTATTTCTCCAGCCCAAGCTTGTTTACTAGTGGCAACCAAGGAACAAGCGTCCCGCAGAATGGTCCCAGGACTCCAAGCCCCAATCCCTACAGGATTCCACAGCCACGGAATAGGGGACTGTTGGAGAATGGCCATGTCCAGCGGCCAAACAACGTCAGCCCGGGCCCTCTGTAAGTATTTCAAGGATGGTGCCTACTAATACAGAAGTATTTCTGCACGGTTTATGACTATGCGGGAAAAGCAGATTTTAGCAAGGGCTATTGGAATCCAAAAAGAAAATTGGTGGTAACCACGCATTTTTGAGAGAATCAAGCAACAATAATTAAAAAAAAACAGTGAAATTTTTGAGAGAATCAAGCAACAATAATTAAAAAAACAGTAAAATACAAAGCAATGTTTGGCGTTTTTTTTTTTTTTTTTTCCATATTGAAGCTTTATTATCTCTGAAAAATGCAAGGTTCCCCCCAATTTTCCTTTTGGATACCAAGAGCACTTGCTTAGTTCTACTTTCTCCGCATAGTTTTAAACCGCGCAAAAATGGCCCTGTATTAGTAGGCGTCACCCATAGGAGACCAGAGTATCTCAAGATGTGCAGAACGTATGCACAGTAACAAAAGTAGGCACCGTCCTTAATTAATCAATGTTTCAAATGGTTAAGGTGGCTTTTCAGTGAACCTTTCAAGCCTAAATAGTGGTCAATATCTAACTTCTCCTTGGAATGTCACTGCTCAATCAAACATACACGTTAGGAGAATACAGGAAGTGATCACCAAAGACAAAATGTCTTTATGTGCAAACAAATTCTCCAAGAAAGTGCCATAACAAATATATTGAGGCTTGTGAAGTGAAGATGCCTCACAAAATGTTGAGTGGGGACTGTTCAGTGAAGCCAGTCATAGGTTGTAGTGATGCTGGGCAGAAAAGATTCTTCCACTTGTTTTGATACAAATGACCACCGTGACAGGCTGTCGCCAAAATCTTTCATTGCATGACTTTATTGTGCTCGAAGTATTTCTTGAAAATCTCTTCAAATACTTAATTTTCAATGTTTTGAATGCGTTGAGCTTCGAAATTTTGCCAAGGCAACTGACTCAGTCGATTCTATGCTGACTATTGGCCACACATTACCATGTACCTGTAAGATGGATTCATAAATGAACCCTGAATAATTCTTTCTTTTTGTAGGCAATTGCCAACCAGCTTGGAAGAACTCCTGGAATACCAGTGGGAACAGGGAGCCCAGTTTCTGATGCAACAGGCATCACAGTATGATGGTACTGTATTGTTGCATTAGAGTCCTGTAGATTCTAGTTACAGCTGTTTCGACAAAGATTGTCCAAAAAAGCGTAAAAGCGTACGCGACAATGCCGGAAGGTAGTCTGGGAAATACCCAATACAGTAATATCATTAAAAGCTTAGAACCCATAATACCTCGACCGTACAGCGAAGACTTGAGATGGCGGGCAATACGGATTCTGAGCTTTTAGTGAAATTTATTGGGTATTTCCCAGATTGTACCTACGTACGGCTACGAATACGAGATTTGACTTAAGGTTTAAATGAAGTACTAAGGCGAAGTATATCCCAGGAAGCTTTATTTTACTCTTTGTGAGCGACGAACGTGATGCAGTTGTTTTGATTGATGATAGTTGAAGCTTTTTGTGATTCCAAAAAGACAAGGGGTGCTTACCATTTACATGGAAAACCGGACATTCTAGTTGGAAAGTCAAATGATACGCATCATTCCATTTGGAGTACTTGTAAAATGATGGACTTCTGGTCAAAGTGATGCATTTTTATTACTCCTTTTGGGATTTACAGCTGATGTTCATCCCTGACATTTTGCATGTTATCCATCTTCTGTTAAGACAAGCTAAATCATTTCGTATTTATGCCGAATTTTTCCATCCGGGTGGTTTGCGTAAATGGTAAGCACCCAAGATCCCCTACGTTTCGAGGACTTGTTTTCACCAGTATGCCGTTCTCACAAAAACTCGCAGTAAAATGACGACGGCTATCAATGGTTCACTCACGCGCGTTCTTTGTCTCCTGGAAAAAAACTGGCAGTCATACTCATAGTTAAATCTAAAGGTTTCCATTATAGGTTTCATTACTGTATGACTGTTTTTATTTGACTTTGTTAGAATACCATCATGAGAGTACTGGCCGTGGTTGCATAAAGCAGCTTAAAGGAGCAATGTTCACCTATTTTTAGTACCACTTTGATTAGCTGAAAAAATTATCGTCGGTTGCATCTAAGCGTGGACACGAGACAAAAAAAACTTGTTCTAATTGGTGCCAGACATGACGCGTTTTGCCGCCAAACATTTGAAGTTTGACAGTCATTAAGCAAACTCATTATGCTTATTTCATTTTTCTCAACTTGCAGGCATATTTCTCACTCAGAAACAGCACACTTGCCTCCAGAAAGTGTTCTTAACATCTAAAAATTCTTGCAAAGAATATTTGGTTGAGCGAAAACGAATCAAGTCGACCACAGCGGCCTACTTCAAACTTCGACTGTTTGGCGCCAAAACAGTCGTGTTTGCACCCAGTTAGAACATGTTTTTTCCTCCAGTGTACACGCTTAGATGCAACCGACGATATTTGTATCAATAGAAGTGACAAGATAATGGTGCATTGTTGTTTATGACTACGGTACTAATGCACCGAAGTTACAGTAGCATCAATCATGTGCTGGCAAAGTTCTCGATCTTTTCCCACAGCTTCATGTCCTGGAGCATTTTGTTTTTGATAAGCCCAACCTCTTGCTTACATTCAGTTTCCCTTTTCTCTTTTTTACTTAAATAAAGTCGTTTATTTTTTATTTATTTCTATCCTCTTGTAGTTGCTTCGCTGATGTCCAGTCTTCACCAGCTAAAAGCTGACAATGCTCGTCTCGAGGAACGTCTCGGCACCCTGACGAGCCGGAAAAACCAATTGTTACAGGTGAACGCCCGACTAGCCACCCCTATGTCCTGTACAAACACAAGCTCGACGGCCACGCCAAGTGTTACGAAGCAAACGACCCTAAGCGCCTCCAGCTCTACAGCAGTTGCGTCACAAGGGACCTTAACAACTGAGACCAAAACCACGCAAAGCAATGAAGGACCTCGGGGGTCCATTAGTGCCGGCGCAGATGGGGCCCCAAGAATGGATGTGTCCCAAACTGCTAGAGAGGGCAAGGTCTCTTTAGTTACGGACGGCAAAGTCCCTATGAGTGCCAATGCTAAACCCGCGAGTGCCCCTGGAGGTAATACAAACATTTGTCGTTATTACCTAGAGTTACTGGGTTCGAAGATGAAAAAAAAAAAAGATAAATTGGCCACCGTAAAGAGATTAGAGCATTTAATTGACGGTGGCCAATTTACCTATAGTTATCAACTCTGTTGATAAACCAAACATCTGTTTTAAAGTGTGTCTATTATTTACAAGGTGGCGCTTACTTTTGAGTCTCTGGATGAAATCATAAGTTGTGACCTTTCAGTCTGTGGATGAAATCCTTATATATTATGTGGCCATTCATATGAAAGCCACAAAACAAGAATTTCATGTGATTCTGTAATTCAGTCATGCCCAGTTATAGAAAAGGAGAGAAAGTCAAACTACATTGACTGTATCAGGATTTCATGTCGGGCTATTTCCTTTCCAGATGAGCGGAAAATAGCAAACGGTGCAGAAATTATTAAGGAAAGCAAGACAAAGGAGACGCAAGTCAAACGCCCAGAGATGAATCTATCCACCGTGCAGCAAGGAGTTTCATCATCTTCTGCTTCGTCTTCTGCTTTTCAGAAAAAGGTTAGTGGCTTGATTCTACAGCAGCAGGGGAAGACGCTCCTGCCGCAAGCAACGCTCGTCAGTCAACAGGAGAAAGAGAAACAACAGAAACCGACGCAAGTGAACACGCTGCAGCAGATCATAGTTCCAGCGTTACCCGTCTCAAAAGCAACCCAGCAACAGTTGCAACCCCGCTTTCAGCCGCAGCAAAAGATCATCCTGCCTCAACCGTCGCCTACAAGCCAGGCATTCTCAGCGCAGTCGTTCTCGCAGCCCCAACAAACAGCCAGTCAACAGCACGTCCTTCTACAACTAATAAAACAACAGGACGATCTTCATCGACAGAACTCGGCTTTCGCGCACGACAAGCAACAGCTGGGAACACAACAAGCGCAGGCCCCAAAGCTGCTACCCACCACAGTTCCTAGTCAGCAGTTCTCGGCGCACCCGCTGTCGCTTTCGTACCCTGGTTTTTTGACCTTCAGTGATCCAATGGGCGCTTTGAGTGGAGCCCGCGTGGACATGATGAAGACCACACATTTAGCGCCTCTTTCAATGGTCTCCTTAGACAGCAGTCAGACGGGACCTAAGGACCGTGCTCAAGTAAGTACCTTCCGTATTATTGGGAGCCTTTAAGGGTCTATGTCACCCCAGGCGCGTTGATGAGAAGCACTTTGAAATCGTTGGCCCAACTTTTTCAAATACCGTCGGAGAGTTCAGGAAGCTGTTTTATCTGTTTGAATCGCGTTCATCTTCGGAAAGTTAGCTGATTTTTTTATTTACAAACGTTCTTTAGTAATTACAGAAGCTGTTTGTTGCGATATTTTTGAAAGCTTTTGGAATGGTGGAAAAGCAAAGACCCCGCGAAAAGTTGTACGCAAATTAGTCTCAACCGGATTCTACTGCGCATGTGCCCTAGCTGACATAGTCCCTTTATTAACTGGAAGGTCCACGTCCCGAACGCTTCAGTGCATTTAGCCCCTCGTTACAGATAGGAAAACACTTACTTGAATGAAACACAGATCATCCGGTAGGCGCCCGTGACGTCTGGGAAGTCAACTTTCTCATTGGTTAAGGTCCCTATTAAGGAACTTTTCAGTATAACAACTTACGCTTATTAGCCAGAAGGCGACGTTCGAATATGCATTACTTGACCACAGCATAGAGCGGTTTCAAATTGAGTGTCGTAAAACCAAAACCAAAGTAATTACTCTGGCCAATCGCAACAGACGTAAACAACAACGAGCCAATCAGAATTCGAAGCAAATACATGTAACTGGCGCCAAGCGCGGGAAAGCGGGTGCGGCCAAAACACGATTGGTTTTGGTTTGGATTCCCATTGGTTGAGAAAGTGGCGAGAGTTTTTTTTAACCAATCACAGAGCGTAGTAATGCAAAACCAAACCAAACGCGAAAATTATTTTCGACATAATTGAAAACCGCTCTATCTACTAGGGAATTTACCAGACGGCGACGGCAACGACAACGCCACAAAACAATAGGTTTAATGAAGAAAACCAATCGCTCTACACCTGCGTTTTAAATTTTGGTACATTTCTCTGCCGTCCTCTGTAAATAACAACCTAAAATGACCAAATCCAAGATTTGTGGAGAACGCGAGCACACGACGGTAAATTTTTCATTCTCTTTCTTAACCCGAACGCCATGCCTAACAATTTGGTTCCTGGGTAGTTCGACGTTTCTGTACAAGTTGGATGACAAGAAAAAATCGAAAAGTAGCACAAATAAAATAAAGTTACTTTTTAAGTGAGGTTTTCGTTTCCGTCGTCGTTGTTGTTGCTTAAGTTCCCTGAGTGCATGCTTTGGCTCATTTCCCAGCCATTTAATCTTCGCGCTCCCACTCTACCCAGACATTTGAAAATTTTTGGCCGCGCTTTCCTCCAGTGCACATCTGAGCATTTTTTCACCAGAGCGTCACCTTCACTGCAGAGAACAACGAGATGACTTTCTCTCATCCTTGACCAATTGTTTCCTCTTTTGCAGTATTTCGACCTGGACAAAAGTTCAAATCCCGCGGACAAGACTTCGAGAAGCGGCTAATGATGTTCCAGTCATCGTTCCATTTCGACAGTCTCGTCCATCATAGCGCCTGTACAGTTCAAACAAGACACGAGAAGACAGCAGTCGTGATTTTTTCTCGACCAAGCCCTAGTTGTTCAAAGAGCGGATAACTTTATCCACTGGATAAGTCACTATCCAGCGGAGCAAATGTTCTCCAACCAATGCTTTTGGCAAGATTTCCACACAATTACATTCTTAAATTTAACATATGCTTCTACTCTATTGACAAATTATAGGACTATCGAGAAAATCTTGCATACATTTTATCTGCCGGATAGCGAATCCAGTGGATAAAATTATCCGCCCTTTGAACAACTGGGACCAAGACTAAAATGCAACAAGCCGTTATTTTGGCCAAAGGGAACAGTGTATAAAGAGGCAAAACGCTGTGTATTGAAAGAAAAACAAAAGCCCGACTTTGTTGGAAAATTGAACAGTCAATATTACATTGTAAATATATTGCCGTACGTGATCTGTAACAATATCAGACGAACTTAATACGCCGTTCACGTGATTTTGTCACATGAAAACTGCTGGAGCAAACGGAAGAAGATACGAGGAAGCTGAAAAGGAACGTGGGTTGTCAGCATGAAATGCACTTATCATAATTTGGTTCTCATGAGTCAGTGCAGATGAATCTCCTTAAAGGGTTCGCCCTCGTGGTCTGGCAGTGTGTTAGCTAAACGAGTGGCGATCGCTTGTGAGAGATACAATATCCCTGCATAGTTTCAACGACAAGAAGTCATAGATGGTCGTGTTAGAGAGAATATCTCTTAGAGCCGTGGCTGTTAAGGGACACAGGGTTAATGAATGCTCAGAAATCCTCGTTTCTCTCCAGCTGACGTTTCGTCACCGGGTAAATATTAGGCCGATATTTAAAAAATATTTTTAAGAGCTAGGAATTCAGCGATAGAGACAATAATAATCCCAACCTTCCTTTTCTTCGTAGTGTAACTTAGTCACCATAATGTGGGACTGGATTCATTTTAGGGAAGTCCTCCACACGTGATCGCTTGGATTGTAAAGGCTTGGACACACGGTGAAACATTTTGTAAGATTTCCAAAATTGCACTGTTTTCATCCTTGAAATTTTTGGCGGCGTGCCAAATAATGGATTATTTCAATACTGCTGTTTAGGGAAAAAAAGAAATGATGACCTTGTTTGAACAAATTCTCCAGACTAATATTATAAGAAATTTATGGACAACATTGAGGAGAATATGCTTGTTGATCAAGGGTTGTCTTTTATTAGAAAGTGTTTTATTTGATAACCTTATTCTGAATACTTACTCTGGTTCCAGCAAGTTTAAATTTCTTTCTTCGTTGTTCTAATGGGATCAAAGTTGAGAATGCAGTCCCCTTCATCGCTCAATGACACCTCTGTTGTTTCATTCAAAGAACATAGATTGGAAGTCTGTGTCAGCCGAACGGATCTTATGTACCGGAAGTCCCAGGCGTCTCTCTATTTACCCGTTTTGAAGTCATCAGATCAAATCAAGGACTGAAGTTGCACGGAAAGAGAAAAGACAAGACTTTAGTTGTTGAGCGACAAGGGGTAGCTTCATTCCGTTATAACTGATTCAAACTGACTCGGCTGTAGTGCTTTTAAGAATGTTAAGCTGTTATCGTCCATTTGTTACCCCGTTGTAGTACGTTTTAGCATTCCGCCAGTTCAACTCTTCATCATGTCATTCTCTTATAGTTAGGACTACCCCTATTGGTCTCCCTAATCCTGCACCCTCTCCCCCTCCCCCAATAAAAGAGACTTGATGCAGTTGGGGTTGGGGAGGGAGAGGGAGGGGGGAGGGTTTGAGCAAATAAAGAAAGGTGTAAATAAAGCTGCTCCACCCCCCCCCCCCCCCCATCCTTTTACACATGTTTCCTCTGCGTTATCCGCTTTTTCTTCTTCACCAATCCATAATGTTCCACGTAATCTTTTAAAGAAATTTTGATACGCAACTTACAGTAAATAAAGGAGAACAAATGTACTTGAGTTGCAAATATTTTCTTTGAGCTTGTTAGTTTAGTTAACGTAGCCCCGTCCACGTACACTAATCTGAACAAATTTGCCTTATTTTGTAAGGGAATGTGTTGGCCATTAACTAAGGGCACCTGAACTCCTAAAATGTACGAATTTGTTTTAGCCATATATGCGGTCTAGAAATTTTGTTGCTAAACTTTCCAAAAATGCCCTTTATTTTATTTGTTTTATTTTTTTATTTTTATTTTATTTTTTTTTTTTTTGCCCAAATCTTGAAATAAGAGGAAGCTAGCGATTTGTTCATGTTCTTGAACGCCTGCAATGCACACGGTAGTCTGACATGTCAGCGCTCTTTTCACCAAACTCCTCTGTTGCAACTGGCCCCTGCTGGGGTTTGGGGTGGAGACGCTTGCGCCCGATATTTGCGCACTGAATATATAGGGTGCGTAAGGGTTATAGGTTGGAGAGCACTTGCCTCGTTAGTTTACGACTTTCTCCCAGTCCCTCACGATCAATTCGTTCGGGTGACGTAACCGAAGCGTACGGTCGCTTTTCGCTTGGACCACGTGACCCGAAGCGAACTACAGAGAAAGCACTATAAATAGTAGTCTCCTATGTTTTTAGGCACGCAACGTAGCCTAAAAACGGCTGCGTACCTATGAGACTATATAAATAGCGGCCCAAGGAAAAAATGAAAAACTGCATTCAGGTTCTGTCACATTAACTTACGATTGTGGGTCTCAGCCGATCAGAGACAAGGCCTCCATTGAGTCGTTTTATTGATATGACCCCAGTTCATAACGATTGTAAAAAGATATAATCTCCCCTTTTTGCATACCCCTGGTTATTTAACAATTGTTTTTTTCATGTTTTCACAACGTTGAATCTAAACGTTGGTCCTTTAGAAGACTGTATTTATTTATTTATTTTTATTTTTTTTTTTAAGATATTGAAGTACGAATAGTCTCCTATGCAGCCTTTCTTAGTGTCGTCACGCAACGCTCCTCCTCAGACTAAAGTACAAGAGGCGTTTCATTCATTTGCACTGCGCAACCTTACTGCGCACAATTTCTTACTTCCGCGGACAAATTATTGATAACATGGAGGGGGTTAGATTTTAAAGAAACTCGAGTGCTGTATCAGCGGGGAAGTAAAAATGAATATATTTTTTTTTTTTTTATCAATTGAGTTGATAACGTTACTTTGGGTACTGTAAAAAGTGTTTAATTTGCCGTAGTCCATGGTGCGCTTTCAAAGGTTTGTGTGTTTTCGTGCCCAGTCCACTCGTAAACGCAACCGTGGTGTTTGATCACTGCGCCCGATCTGGGCTCTAAGGTTACGTCACAATCCATAGCAACCAAGCTGCTGTCGAGTAATGAAGTGTTTGGATGTTGTGTCGGAAATATCTCGCTAGAGAAACAATATGGCGAGTATTACAGCGAGAAGAAACCAGGACAAGATAGCTGAAAGTTTGTATAAAGAAACTCACTGTAAGTTTTGTAACCATTTTGTTATTTTTTAATGTTTTTGCTGGGAGTGTCTTGATTTTGTTTGCTCGCGCCATTTTTGAAACCCTGGCGACTTCGATCCGAGGCAGTTCGATTTGGAAAGATTGTTCCTTGCGTGGAATCCCTAGTTGTCATTTTTTGTCTCGTCTAACCGGAATTATTAGGATCATACACCCTAACAGTTTAGTTTAAGATAACGCAGTTGTAGAAGAGTGCTTTATAGCGTGTATCAACTCATGAATCGAGATGAAGTGTTCGGATGCAGCATTCGAGAACACGCCATCGTCGCTGATCAATTTGGAAGTAGCGGATGATGGAATAGCTTGTCACTCGATTTCTGATCGAATGCTGACGATTGCTTCTTAAAAGCCACCTCTTAAAATTCACAAAAAAGGAGAGGTTCCAAAAGGAACATATCGTCTCCAGTGAGGTTTATAGTGACTAAAGTCAGTTTGTTGAGCAGCGGACTGCGAGCGCGCGCGAGCGGGGAGCAGCGGGTTCGAATCCCGGCTGGACCAACACTCAGGATTATGTACCAGTCAAATCGAAGCTTCAACATCCCCCCCCCCCCCCACCCCCTGGGCATTTGAATTTTTGGAAAATTAGTGTTCAAATTCCTCCCTCCCCGGGCCAAATAACTGTTCAAATGCCCCCACCCCGTGGAAATAAACCATTCTATTTCATATAGTTTAAGCGATATACAATATGGAAGTTCTAGAGTAAAAACATAATCGAGGATGCTGCCAGTGTTTGCACATGGTATCTCAAGTTTCACACGCACATGGATGAATTTAGGATGCCAGAAACACCGTCAGTTCTCAAACCAAAGTTCAAATTAACGGCAAATGATTCACATCCCCCCAGGGGGGGGGGGGGATGTTGAAGCTTTGATTTGATCGGTACATTACACATTTACGTGGCTCAGATAATCATGTAGAAATGAAGTTCCCTTCTCCAATAGAGCCACTGAGGGCGGGTGTAGGAAATCTTGGCTGTGGGTATCCTCAATGCCAGTGCGTGGTTTACTTGGCGTGATTCTCTGATAAAAGGCTTCTGAGTGAATGATACCATTACTGTGCAGTGGAAAAGATTTTCCCACATACATTAGTTATACATGCACCAACCCTCTTCCAAAAACGGCAACTGTGAATAGTCATCATGGAGTTTGAGTCATAAAATGTATATTAATACATAATTAATGTGGAGGCCGTGCAGAAATCTTGCAGGCTGTGCCCCTGGGACCGTGCTGACATGAAAACTATACCGGACAGGCCTTTTCTTAAGACATGACACCCTGACTATGGAATGATTTTTGTGCCCAAGTACTTCTCAAAAGTTGTACATTTTGTACCAGGTTGTTTTTCATGCCACCTCCAGATTGGCTCATTAAATTCTCAGTGCACAAACCTTCTAAACTAATATGTGGTGTAAAACAAAAGGTATAGACTCTGCTAAAACAATAATCTGCAAGGTAGCAAAAGGTAGAAATAATGCCACAGGTTTTTTACACCAAGTATCATATCCAAGAGTAACGTGAATAGGTAGCAGATCAATGTGCGATACAAAGCCTTTTACGAGTCAGCTTCCACGATAAAATCTTATTTCAATTTCTAACAACTTTAAATAATTAAGCTAATTTTGAGGCTGGTTTTAAGAGTCATGCTTTGAACTGATTCTTACATGTAGATTCTTAGATTTTTTTATTTAAATTTATTTATATTGATGTATAATTATTGCTTAAATTTTACATCTATTACGTTGATTGTAATGGTTACTGAAAAACCATTTTTCAATGGGGTGACTAATAAAGTAATTGTCATTGTATTTCAATTTCAGTCAGCAAATGTGAGGTCGTCAGTTTGTTAGGGCTGTTTGAAGCAAACGCCAAGAATGAAAAGATGGACAGAACAAAGTTTAGAGACATACTGTATAAAAATTTTGAACTTACAGAAGATATCTTGATGGACAGAGGTGAGTAAGATTGTAATGGGATTGTGGTGGGAAGGGGGGTAGGAGAGGCTTATCAGAGTGGAACAAATGGCCGGTTTTGTCCATAAGACTTAAATTTACATTTGGAAAATATAAACTACAAACTACAACTTCGATACTCTGTACTTGTGGTACAACGCAAAACTGTCTGCCGAATTTCAAAATCTACATACACATGTATGTACATACTAAAATAATTATTTTACAATCAAAGTACTTATCTTTCGGCTCCCAGTCAAATTTCCATATCCGACTTAGCTTAAAGGCCAATCAGATATGGGAGCAAGTCACAAAAATATTTCTGAACATTTTTAACTTTTGTAGTTTTGATAATTAAAATAGTTATACATTGTAGATTTTGTTACCCTTTAAGCACTTATTACTTTATCCTTGTTTTTAGTATTCAAAGTCTTTGATGAAGACAACGACGGTAATCTAAATATGAAGGAGTGGGTATTTGGACTGTCAAAGTTTCTGAGGGGAACATTCAAGGAACAAACAGATTGTAAGTACTTAAAATGGGTATTGTTTAATTTGTACAATTAGGGCTGGAGGTCTAACTGCTTTGAAGTTACTAGTAAGGCCTGGAGAAACGTCTTCACAAGAAAGGTCACAAACAGGCCTAATAGCGAGTTTAACCTAGTTTCTGCAGCATGAAGCAACTAGGAGTACAGTATTGCTATTCCCCTGGGTGGGGTGTTAGTCCATTGCAGGGTTACCTCCAGTAGTAATGGGCAATTCCAGAAAATATCCATACCCAACAACGGACGGCTTCCATGTTTTAACCCCCACTTGCCTTCGGAAATTCCAAAATGCGTTACCCCACCATGCCCTCAGAATTCCATAATCGTGAACCCTCCCCCCCCTCCTCCCTCCCATTCAGAATTTCCGGTTTTTCTGGGAAGTACATTTTCGACTTAAGCAATGCCTATATGAACAAACGAACATGAATTTATGCCTATTCAGGGCTGTGATCTAGCAGCGCTAGGCGACAAGCTTTGCTTTTCAGTGACAAGAAAAACCTACCGCTAGTGGCCAGGCTGTGAAAACTTCTTTTATATTCCAAATTTGGCTACAGTAATAAACACCATTTAGGGCAGTTTTACTCCTCTTTGTTTTCTTGTGCTGTTTTGACGTTTACAAAGCAGAATAGCTCAAATTCAGACAGTTAAAATCTTTCAGCGGTCAAATATACCGTCGAGTCCCGTCGAGTCTTGTTGCGTCCTTTTATACATCATGTAGTGTGCACGAAAAGTGTTCTCAACCCATATGCCTCATGTAGTGTACATGAAATGTGTGGTTCCAGAAAATATCCATACCCCCACCACGGAGGGAATTGGAAATTCCAGAGGGGTGGGGGGGTCAATGGCCCAGGAAATTCCAGAGGGGTGGAGGGGTGAATGGTTGGATAAGTTTCCAGAGGGTCAACTTCACGTTCATGTCAGACATAGTTGTTCAAAATTGTAACTTACCAACTTAGCAACTTCGTAGATCTTTCTTGAAGACGTTACTTTGTTTAGCTGTTTTAAAGAGACCCTTGTTAGATTAAAAACATGTTTCCCTTCTCCGAAAAGCCTTTGTAAGCGAAGTAGTCCAAGTGAGACAATAAATCTATGTCTGCGTTGCGTGACTCAGTTATTTTAGAACTGTTGTTTGTGAAACTTTCTTGCGTAGAAAAATATTGTTCACTGGCAACGATTGAATTTGTATCAATGTTTAAAAGGGAAACTTTTGTATGGCTATAAAGTGAAAGCCCCAATTTTACATAAAACATTGAAATATTTGTTTGTTATTTTTGTATGCTGTGTAAAGTTACGGGCAAAGGTCAATTCCCAGGGTCAATTATAACTGGTTTGTCAAAACTGACCCGTGTTAAAACTTATTTTGTCCAAAGTATTTCATCTTAAAGTCCAAAACTATTAACTTAATTTCTATCCCAAAATTCAACAAAATAGAGCCAATTCGACATTCTTTTAATGTGTTATTGATCTCATTCAAAATTTGCATAAGAACGTGAACATGCTAATTTCGTTTTGCGGCTCCATTTCGTCTGCGGTTTCAAGGTACGATCTAAAAGGTCAATTTGTCTCCCTGCCCTGCTAATGCTTATTTTGTCCAAGCTATTCCGATTCAATACCAAAACTATTGACTAAAATAACTAGACTGAATGATTACCATGAGAAATATCGATTGAGTAGAACTAAAGCGATAATCCTTTTGATCTCTTACAAATTTGCATAGGAACGTTAACATGACATATGCAAATTAAATGAAAACACATTTTTGCTTTGCCGGACTTATTCCAACAATTTAGATTTAAAATCTTCAGCGAAGCTTAGGGTAAAGTTTGATGTCAATGACCACAGGTAAATATAAAACACAACAATTATTTCAGTATCAAGAGCTTTTTGGCAAACTCTACGGGTGAAATTGAACAGCGCGCGTGCTCTTTGATAACGCATATTTTCTTCTCGTGTAGGCAGTTCTTGATATTTCTGAAATGTTCACATCAAACTGATTTTGAGGCGTTCTTTTGAAATAAAACTTTTCCAGAGGGGGGTGGGGGTGTATTCTGTATTTGAGGAATTTCCGAAGGGGTGGGGGGGGTTAAAAAATACCTCGAAAATGGAAAATCCTGGGGGGTGGGGGGGTCCTATGTGAAATTCCCTCCGTGGTGGGGGTATGGATATTTTCTAGAACTACACAATGTATCATGATCTATAGATGCTTGTCTTCTGCTTCCGCGGTCATAAGTTCGTGGATAATTTTATTTACGAACTACAAAAGTCCACTACAATATCGTTTTCAAGGAACTCACTCTACACTTTCTACTCCAGAAATCCCACCTGTGGAATTCACCAGTGCCTTCGGATATCCAATCGTAAATACCCCCCATGCCCTCAGAATTCCATAATCGTAAACCCCCCTCCCCTTCGGAAATCCTAAAAGCCGTCCGTGGTATGGTATGGATATTTTCTGGAATCACCCAATTGTTGTTGACGGTACCCATTTATACACAAAATGGGTGAAGAAAGACAATGTGTAGCAAAGTTTCTTGCCTATGATGTTTCTCCATCAGAGTAATTCATGTATACTAAATACTTAACTTATACTAAAGACTAACTTGTACATCTTGTAACATATAAATACAGTAGTTGATTGTAATAAATTAGTAGTTTAAACTGTCTCTGCAAACAAGCTAATCCTGACCATGGTTTTACCATACATGGATTGGCCCTAATGCTACACCTGTAACCAGAGGCCCGTTTCTCGAAAGTCCCGGTAACTTACCGGGCTCAATAAGTATATTTTTAAATGTTTTTTCGCCAATTACACAGTGATTACAGACATTGTACTTGGCCAATGTTTTCACACAATTATAAGGTTTTAAAATTTAGTATTCAAAGCTAACAAAAATTGTCTTCTGCTAAGAAACATTTATCACCAAAATCACTTATCGGGCCCGGTGAGTTACCAGGTCTTTCCAGAGACGGGCCCCAGGGCTACTTTGTGTTCCCTTGATTGTTTTCTCCACCATTTCAACTTATCCTGAACCCAAACAATTTGTCCCTGGGTCTCCAATAATGTGGATCCGATCTTTGAGCATTAAAAACACGATGTGTTTTATTGAATAAAAATTATGTATTTATATATTATTACGGTACTTGTTTTAGTCTGAAACAGTATCAATGATAACAGTTAAAATGAACAATACCAAAATTGAATTTTTGTGTCAAAATGTAAACCCCTTGCTTTTTTTCTCCACTTAGTTTGTTTCAAAGTTTATGATCTTAATGGTAATGGATACATTTTAAGAGAGGAAATTCAACACATGTTAAAAGACTGTATGGTCAGGGTGAGTACTCCATCATATGCTTGTAACTAATGGGTGGGTACTTCTTGTATTTTAATGATGCTATGTGGTCCTGGTGCCAGAATTAATTCAACCTGTTTCAGAACAAAATTAATTTAAGGTTTATGCGTTAGCTAAATGAATCAAAATGTCTATCAAAAATCCCATACACAGAACACCAGAAGTGGAAATGCTGCTTAAAGTGCCCATAACCGCAAAATTTCTTTTTCGCTTAAATAAATCTTTGCACCTGTTCGAAACGCATTGCGCCTTTTTTCAACTAAATCTTGACTTTTTATAAGCTGTAAAAGTTACGAAATCTAGCCATCATCTGTCCCATGACCAAGCTGGTAAGGGGCATGGGTCTATTCCTTACGTGACATCACAAACTGCTTTGCATGTATTTTCACAAAGACTTAATACAATGCAAATCAGTTTGTGACGTCAAGTAAGGAATAGACCCATGCCCCTTTAATACTAGCTCGGTCATGGGACAGATGATGGCTAGATTTCGTAACTTTTACAGCCTATAAAAAATCAAGATTTGGTTGAAAAAAGGCGCAAAAAGGCTCGATGCGTTTCCAACAGGTGCGAAGATTTATTTAAGCAAAAAAAATATTTGGGGTTATGGGCACTTTAAGTTTGTATACAAACTGGAAATTAAAGCAGCTGCAGGAAACATTTTTTATCTCAAAATTTTGCATAGTGACTGATCTTGAATTTTTACATGTATGCAACATTCAATATGACACTTCAAAAAAAAAAGGTTTGGGAGGAAGTTATCCAGTAGAATGTTTTGTAGGAAATGGGGTGAAAAAAGCGTTTTTTTGAGGAGTTAAAAAATTTAGGGTGCTTTCCAACAAAGCAATAATACAACACTTTATAATATTTAAAAATTTTTTCCCAACCAGGAGTGATGCAAGGTGTGCTGTGCATTCACCCACTAGCAAAACATACCACATTAAATTTACCAATTTAATTATTAATAATGATTTTGCTTCTTTTCCTCAGTCACCCACAGAAGAAGACGCAGATGAAAACGTTAAAGAACTCGTTGATACAGTCATTAAGAAAATGGTAATTTCTGAGTAGAAGAAAGACCCTTGCAGTCATTTAATGGTACACAACTTAAGCAGTTGCGAAAAGAAAGCCTGAAAAAAGGTCAGAGGTCAATTTGGGTTTGAATTCCATTTAATTCAAACCTGAATTTTTTTCAGGCTTTCTTTTGCAACTGCTTACATGTTAGTGGCATAAATTACCGCAAGGGTCTTTCTTTTATTTAATCTTTCACCTGCAACAACAACAACAATCTTTATTCGTGCCCAGAAATTATACAGTGTTACATCAGTTCAAATAATTGTGTTTCATAGATTCATTTTCATTTTGAGTTTTCATTTACATGGTGTAAGGGTTGCTAACAAATTTGAAGTGCAAAAATGAATAAATTGTAATTAGATTTATCTTGTTTGTCTAGGATGCTGACCATGATGGAAAAATTTCACCTTTGGATTACAAAACAACAGTTGAAAACGAAAAACTCTTATTAGAAGCCTTTGGAAAATGTTTGCCTGGAGAAAAGGTAATTATCCTGACTAGTGAGTGGTAATTCCTAGTCCATTATCAACATCCCTATTCTCTGAACTGATCTTCTTTGTAATTATTTTATGTAACTTACCAGTTGGGAGAAGTTGTTGAACAAAGCATCAGGGCTTTGATGGACTGAACCAAACACTATGGTTGATTTTTGTAGTTGAGAGACAACTATGAGATAAAATAAGGAGGGATATATTGTTTAAATGTCGACGAGTGGCATATACACAATGGAATAAATGTGATGGTATATTGTTTGTTATTTATTCCATTTCGCTTATGCCACATGTCGCCATTGAAATCCCAGCAGCATACTGGATGTTTGTCACATGAACCTAAGTTAATCGCCTACAGTTACAATCAAATGTTGACATCCACAAGTCATTTTTATTACACAGGCTCAACATTGTAAGGGGGTGGGGGTCAGGGAACGGACACTTACAGTTGGCGCATACCATGTTTTTGTTGCATACATAGGGAAATATCGTAAATGCAAAATTTGTCTCAACCCTTGTCCTTGATTGTAGCTCCCACGAGTCTCCTGTAGCTCAGTGGTAGAGTATCCAAAGTATCAGAAGGTCTTAGGTTCAACTCCTGTTTGGAGAACTTGGGGTTCTTTTTTCTGAGTATGCCTGTGTAATACATCTTTTTACCGGGCTGAAAATATACCGTCACACTGACTTTGAAAAAAAATGTTTTCTCTTTGTAACAGGAAATGGCCAAGTTTGAACGTATGTTGCATGAATCTTCTGACAGAAGCAAAACAAAATCCATGGACTTATTTTGAGGACTACACAAATCTTCAATTACAGACCGGAGTTAGCCTTAATTTGTGAATCCAAACTGTCAATCAATATCGGCTCAAGTCATGATTCTTGCTGGCCATGAGAGAATGCAAGGCTGACATGTAAAAAAAATATTGAACATACTACATGTAAATAGGACCAAAAAAAATGCCAAACGTGTGTAATCTTTTGTTGTTGTACAGTCATGTAAGGTAATTGAGTACTACTGCAAATAAAATGAGCATTTTCTTTGTAATTTATGTGAAATGTGAGGAATTATCAACCTTGAAAGATAAATGACACACTCCAGCAGACTGTACATCTGGTATTCTCCAAGCTGTTGAAGTTCCCTCAAATTTACACACTTTGCTTGCCAATGTGTTAAGCTCAGAACATATCACCTGCCATATAGCAGGGACATGAAACAGAGACATGCCCCTTCGTGTGCACTGCATGGGAGGCACGTTGCAGGGAGAGACAAATAATGTGTTTTTATTGGTTTACTTCTATTTTGTAGCAGGAACAGTTTGACAGAGCAGCACAATTGATGTAACATTGAAAATGTGAGTCACTTATGACATACAAAGTCAAACCGGCTGAATCATGCAACATGAAGGGGGCACTTTACACATGGGAAACTTTCTCTGAGACATGTCCCCTAATGTCTCAACCTTCAGTTTTTCAGACTGCCCTTTAAATGTTTCAATTTATTTTTAATAACTAAAGATAATAATAAGTCTGCAGGTTGACAGCTCAATGTTTTCCCAAGAATGAAGGAAGACGGCACCAGAAGTGACAATATTTTATAAAGTATTCAATGCATCTTGGCACACTGACTCGTTTTCACATACTGTTCCTGGCATATTAGCCATAACAGTGATGTACAATTCCACTTGTTTTTCTTTTGATTGAAACCACAAGAGACCTACAGAACCTTGTTTGGTGATGTGAAAACCAAATTAGTATCACAAAATTGATGCAATACCAAAATAGCAAGAAAAATCAACTGATTTTCTCTAGTGTGTGTGGCCTCCATGGCAAGTGTTTCTGATCAGTAAGTTTTGCAGCAGGATGGTTTGAGGGGATCCCTCCCTCCATTTTTTACATTCACCTAAACCTTTGCGAGGTCGAAATGAAAAATGCAGAAAATCTTACAGAAACACTTGCTACAGTGTGCATTAAGATGCGCTATGGTCAAGCTCCTGGGCCCAGATTCACAAAGCTCTCCTGGGTTATTGTTTCTTAACAAAAGCCCATTGTTAGAACAACAATAGGCTATTGTTAGTCCAACAACAGACTATTGTTGGTACAACAATATCCTATTGTTAGTCCAACAATAGTCTATTGTTAGTCTAACAACAGACTATTGTTAGTCCAACAATACCCTAGTGTTAGTCCAACAATAGCCTATTGTTTGTCCAACAATAGTCTTGTTAGTCCAACAATAGTCTATTATTAGTCAAACAATAGCCTATTGTTAGTCCAACAAAAGACTATTGTTAGTCCAACAAAACAACAGACTATTGTTAGTCCAACAAAAGACTATTGTCAGTCCGACAAAAGACTATTGTTAGTCCAACAACAGACTATTGTCCAGAAACAATGTCTTGTTAGTCCAACAAAAGACTATTGTTAGTCCAACAGACCATTGTTAGTCCAACGACAGACTATTGTTAGTCCAACGACAGACTATTGTTAGTCCAACAAAAGACTATTGTTAGTCCAACAATAGACTATTGTTCAGAAACAATAATGTCTTATGATACGTCTTAACTTAGGAGGGCTTTGTGAATCTGGTCCTTGGATCATAGTCCGTGCTGGTTTTTGGACATAAAATTCAAGGAGTATTCAAGCACTAAAAACTAAATTTTCAAGGAGTACTCAGAGCAAGTTTTCTTTGCCTTGTCATTGGTCAAGAGCTACTTCAAAAAAGCTCCCCCGGATATAATCTGTCCCCGATTTTAAGATCTGCGCTCAATCCCTGAATTACTTTGATACAATCCTACATTATTTCCAATCTGGAACAAAAATTCAAGGAGTTTTCATTATTTTCAAGCACTTTCAGCAAAAACTCTTCTTTTGAAGCGCTGTTGAACTCTAAAATTAAATTCCAGGGCTTTTCAAGAACTTCAAGAAGTAGTACAAACCCTGTGGATATAAGATGTTTTTTTAACACCACGCAGTCAACACAAAGATGACAAGTTTAATAAGAGCACTGAGCAGTAAAAAACATTACACTAATAGTTTTTTTTTTAGTCAATAATTGTAATCAAATCAATGAACTCTTGGGTCAAAGATTACAATCAATGCAGATTTCTGTGAAAAATGCAGCTAATGCAGATTTCTATAAAAAAGAAACTAATCCCTTACTCTGCAACTGAAACTTTTACTCTGACTCATTTATCCAAATAAAAACTTTATAATTTAACCCTAAAAAAACTTACTTATATCTATACTTTAGAATATCTACTTACATTATAGTCATTTCTTCTACTTCTTCCAAAAATTGAGGGGGGAAAAACACCTGTGACATGAATCACTAGTTCTCAAATAACAGAATTCCCCAACCCCATGATTGCCCACCATTGGAAGAAACTTTCAAATGTTCCTGACCAATGCTCCCAAAACAGTTAGTAGAATGGCCAAAAATGCAGGCAGAAATCACTGTGCATGTTTCATCACCTATCAGGAGGATATGATTTTTGCACGCGCTTACATGTTTTACCCACTCTACTATCCCTGAGACAAAGCATACAAGAGACTTTTATTAGAAGCCAGGAACCAGGTTCTGGCACCCAAAGCTTCCCAAACACAAAAATTTATTGTCAGGATAATTACATGCATATTGTGCAGTTCCAGAAAAAAATCCATATCCACCCCAAGGAAGGTCATTGGAAATTCCTTGGGGGGAGGAGGGTCTTAAAAACCAAAATTTTAGAAGGGAAGTATGAAACTAAACTGGAATTTCCAGGGGGGGGGGGGGGATGGGGGAGTGTAAAACAAAAGAAATTTCCGCGGGAGGAGTATGGATATTTTCTGGAACTGCACATTTACAAAAATGTATAAAAGTTGTGCTAACACTGCATTATGTGAGAATATCTTCATATTTCAAAGTATGTGCTGGTTTTTTTTTTTTTTTTTCCATCCTCAGAGGCCCAAGGGTAGATGGTTGCGAGGGGAATAGTAAAAAAGGAAAGGAAAACATTCCCAAAGAAAAGTTGGGGGAAAACACATTTGCGTTGACCCCGACTATGTAACCTCTGGTTCTCTGAGGATGGGTTTCTTTCTTTCCAAGAAGGCTGAAAATGCATTTAGAGACTGAAGGAGATCATGTTACAAAAGCTCCATCTCAGTCACATCTTGAGCAGTTGATGTTTAGTACTTATCACAGTTATGTGAACTATACTGTGTGCATTTCTCATCATCTGTTGATTCTGAGTATTTTGGAAACTTGTCAAGACCAGCACCTGCAAAATGTAATTTAACAGATATTACATGTTGAAACTGGGAGCAGTCATGCACTACGAATTCCTAACTAAAAACCCTGACAGATCTCCCTTTAAACAATAGATTGCAAGAATTATTTTTTTAATGCTATACATGCCTATAGTTTGTGTCCCGCAAAAAAAATTCCGAGATGGTAGATGTCCGGACAAATCCCGCAGAATGTCAAATCAATTTAAAGATTTGAAACGACAGATGCTCTGATAAGTAAAATAAACTAATTAATTTGAGAACTGATATCATTAATACATGATTATATATGTCGTAGTTTAAACTTTCTTTTTTTTTGGGGGGGGGGGGGGGTAAAATTTTTCAAACCAGTTTAATTTTCAGATTTCTTTGTATGCCCAGTATTCATTACCATAATCAGAGACCTGAAAATTTCACTTAAAATCAGGGTTGCGACTTAAGCTCCATGAATTTCCATGGATCACTCCTGTTGAAACAAACTCAAAATCCATTTAAGCTAAATAGTAACAAATACCACATAACACTATAAGAGGCTAATGATTACATTAGTCATTGCTTTTATGGCCATTTTAGTGCGCTGTTATTTTTGTCTTTGTTAAAAGGTTTAAGCAATTTATAGTGCCTTCTGGAAGAGCTGAAGGTGTCCAATGACAAAAAAAGAAAACTGTTTTCCAAAATTTGAGCTTCTAAATGCAGGGTGTGGCTTATCTGCCGGTGTTTACATTTATCGTGTACCCTTCTGAGACTGAAGCATGCCTGCTGTCTGACCTGTAATTAAGTTGTGAAGGTTGCAGTAGTTTGTCCCATAGTCCAGAACAGCATACCACACTTCAGAGGTTGAATAGCCCTGTAAAGAAAGTAACATCAGTTATCATTCAAAAGCTCATTAATAATTCATAAGCCTGTTGACCTATCAAATGGTCAATAATACATCACGTGCAGTGACTTTACATCTATATCGATAAACCTCCTCCTTAATAGTGTGGTGTTTTATTCGTACACTAATTTCAAGGTTCACAAAAGCATAATTGTTGTGAATTCTATTGACACACAGTTTTTTCGTGTTTTATTCGTACGGTAATTTCAATGTTCACAAAAGCATAATTGTTGTGAATTCTATTGACACACAGTTTTTTCAGGAATGTTCTTGAAGTGGTTCAAAAAACTCGCAGCACGTTTTTACCCGATAAAACACTCCTGCTCGTTTTTAAACATTACATAATAGATTACTGGTTCCATGCAATGTACATGTTTCTTATACACAATGGTTCTTTCTAAATAAAAAATTATAAATATCCTAGAGAAGGGTTATTGTAAATGTATATGACAATAAATTAGAGAAAAGCATTTCTCCTAAGGTCATTCCACCAACAAATTTTAATCACATTCAATAATAAACTGATTGTAAAATTTATTTTATAAGTAGACTACAAGCAGTCTCTTTCTTCTCCTAATTTCTCTAGTGTTTGATGGATCCAGTGAGCGGCAAAGCCGTGGGTGGGTGGATGGATGGATGGATGGATGGGTGGGTGGGTGGATGGATGGATGGATGAATGCATGGATGGATGGGTGGGTGGGTGGATGGATGGATGGATGGATGGATGGATGGATGGATGGATGGATGGATGCATATCTGGACGGATGGATGGATGGATCTTGGAACGCATATCTGGAACCCTCCCCCCCCCCCCCCCCGCAGATTTTGCAGGGGCAGATGACATCATCACCAACTTGGCAAAGGAAAGAGAGCCTGGGATAGAGATCATCGAATGCACTCCTAACCTTTGATTATTGTTAGTTAAATAACCACTTTTAAAATGAAGAAAAACCACAAATAATTTCATTTTTCACATGTACTCTACCTCCACATCACAGAGTTCACTTCCATTCTTCTTGAATGTAAAGGTCAGGTCATCAATATAGTGTTTCTTTGGTGTGGTGTGAGTTGCAATGATCTTATCTTCAGTTACATCTTTCAGCTGCAAATCATAATTATGAAAAAAAGTAAGCTGCAATAATATTTCTGAACCTTTCACCTCTCATGACGTACACTTTTAAAAAATATTTGGCTTAAAAACAGGAATTTCTCAGTGAGGTTGAAATGTTTAAAATGAACAACAATTCACGTAGTTTAACATACTCTTCATCTGGCCCCAGTTGTTCAAAGAGCGAATAACTTTATCCACCGGATAGGTTGCTATCCGGCAGGTGAAATGTGTGCAAGATTTTCCAGATAGCCCTATAATTTGTGGATAGAGGAGAAGCATACAGTGTATGTCAAATTCAAGAATGGGGTTCTGTGGAAAACTTCCCAAAAGCATCGGTTGGAGTACGTCTGCTCCGCTGGATAGTGACTTATCCAGTGGATAAAGTTATCCGCTCTTTGAACAACTGGGGCCAGGTTCCATTGCCAGTGTGTAAATAAATAAATTAAATCAGACATAATTTGACAAATAATGTAACCTGATTACTTGAAAGGTTTAAAACCTTGAATCGGAAAATCCTGTTTTAATGCCAAACAATTTTTAAAAATTTTAATACCATGAATATTATTAACATAACATCTTTGTCATGGAATTTCAACAACTGTCTTATTAACTTTTTAAAGGAATAATACATAATATGTGAACCTCAACAAGCCTTCAATGCTCTATCATACAAAATAATTTTCCAGTTACATTTAGTATCAATAAGTATTTATTGTAAGTAACTTAATCATAGTATCATGGATTACATGGATTATTACATGGATTATTATGGATTGTACATGGATTATATTGTGTACAAATTTGTTCTAAACCTCCCCGCCATAAAAGAAGCTGGATCCTTCCAAGAAAGAGGGGAATCTAAAAACCCAATATGTTATAAAGGAAAGTATGAAAATATATTGGAATTTTCATAGCGGGGGCAAGAGGTAGTTGACACAAAGGAAAAACTGACATGGGAGGAATTAATGGATATTTTCCGGAACAGCAAAGTGCACTTGAAGTGCCAACACTGCAATGAGCTGCCTCCACTGAGATAATATAATTTATTTAATTTCCAAAACAAATATTAAAATGTTACTGGTAGATTATTAGTTTGTTCACACTGTTGTTTATTGACATACCGTGTACAAACACTTTTCACCACCATCTTTGCAGTTATCAGCTGTGGTCCATTTGTTAATTTGCTTCACAATAGCAGTTTTGACCACACTGCAGTTGACTGCCCATGTCCTGAAATAAATTGACAAGAGTTTTTTAATCAGTCCAATAAGTTACAATGGCCCAATCATGTAAGCGTGGAGACAAATCAAATTCCCCACCTGGAGAAACAAATAAAAAAGACAACACTTCCACTTGTGGGAAAAAGAAACTTCATCAAATGCATAATCACCAACCCTGCTATTAAAAATCAGACAGGGGACATCCACTGTGGACATGTTACAGATGATCCCTCTCTCATTTTTGTCTTCCTCTCTCTTTTTTTTTTTCTGATGAAGGCAGGCAGCTGTCCAAGAAAATATTGTGCAGTTCCAGCAAACATCCATTCTTCCCCCATGGAAGGTTTTTTTGTTAAAATTGCACCCCCTCCCCTCCCCCTTCCCCCTCTAAAATTTTGGCTTTAAAGACCCCCCTCCCACTAGGAATTTCTGATGTCCCTCGATGGAGTAGGTATGGATAATTTTTGGAACTATACAATCTCCCCATCATAATAGGACCAAGCATGGAAATATAAACAATAGGGGGAAATTTGAACTCATGATGACAGAATCTTATCAGAAGCAGAATATGTGATCGCCTCCTTAAGTTGTCTTGTAATAACCCATTGTTAATTTGCATTCTTATTTGTTGAACCAAAATAAGCCACCTTGAAGTGCTCAGAAAAAAAATTATTGGACATCTGGAGCTTATTGACATAGTGAACTACACTGTAGATCATCTTTGTCCCAGAAGTACATTATGGGCCTTGAAAATCATTTCAGCAATGCCAACAAAAAACGTTACTTGAAAATGCAAGTTTATGATATTTCTATTGTTTTGTGATGCTCTCACTGACATTGCTGTCATAGATCTTAGGGTCTCTAAATCTGAGCAAACTAAAACTAAAAAGCAGCACAAAATTACATAAATTTTTAAACAGTTGTGCTTCAAGTTGAACTTTCATCATCACAATTGCAACTTATCTTATGTGCAGTTCTAGAGAATATCTATAGTCCCCCACTGAAGGTTTTTGTTTTGCACCCCCCTCCCCCAAGGAAATTTCAGTTTACCTTCATACTTTGCTTCTAAAATTGTGGCTTTTAAGACCCCCCCCCCCCCCCACCCTCTCCCTAGGAATGTCTGATGACCTTCCATGGGGTGGATAAGAATTTTTTCTGGAACTGCATGGTAATCACATCGACAGTCAGTGAAATGGGTACTGTACTGAGAGATCTAGGAAAGGGGACCAAGACCCTGGCTTATTTTTTGGAACAAACCAAAGGCTGTACTGCTGGAGCACCCCTCCCCCCCCCCCCCCCCCCACTTACCTGTAGGTTTTGGATGTGCCACTGATGGGTTATGTAATAGGAATGCAATGGCCTCAAGTTCAATATTTTTAACAGCCATAACAGCCCACCACCTCCTCCTACCACAAATATGTTTAATTTGGGGGATGGTTTATAGTCTCAAGCTGGATTTTGCACCTTTGTACTTGCTACTTGTACCTTGTACTTTGGAAACCATATAAAGTTTACACTGATACAAGGCTTTTGTACAATGTTCGCGTGAGTTACTTAATATTCATGACTCGTGAAGACATGCAACGCAATGCTCTTCGGTGCTTTCCTTACCAGTCTATTCTGCAAGACGCATGAAGGCTCCCTTGAGTGTATATCGTAAAGTAGCAGATCACAGCCAGGAAACCGAAAAATCCTTTCATCTTGGGTAAAAGCTGGCGAAATTGCACAATCAACAACTTGTGGGGTTCATGTGACTTCCAGCTAGAATTGAGCATGATGGGAAGGAGCGCCCGAGAGAAGACTGGGTCCGCCACATGTGTCATGCATTCTTCCGTTTCAATATGGCGGACGGCGTCAGTCCGAGTGAATCACCAGAACAAATCGAGCCTTTACAAGACGAAACTGAGGAGAAAGAACTTGCAGATTGCGAGATAAATGGCGATATTGAAGGGGAAATTGCGAAGGGAGGGCAAGTTCCTGCATCGGGAGGTTCTAAGAAGAAGAAAAAGAAGAAAAAGGGGAAGGGCGATGGAGGCACAGGAGGGAGTGAAATGTCGCCGGAATCGTCACCCAATTCGACAGCAATGAACTTGCAGAATTTGCGACAGCTCCAGCATTTACAGAAAAGTTTTGAACTTTTGCGAGCGGGTGAACCGAAAGCCCCCAAGACGAAAGAGGAAGCGCTGAAGAAGAAATATCAGTTCTGGGACACACAACCTGTTCCTAAACTAGGTGGGTTTGGTTTCAACTTGCTCGCAGCTGGATTTGGAATAATTTGATTTGTTGTTATCAATTTAACCAAGAAAAAGACAGAAAAATTAAATCTCTGATTTGTTTTGAGAGATTGGGGATTTTTTCACTCACTGATCTGTTTGTTACTTTAAATGTTAGTTCAATCTAAATTGCATTCGTACGTTTTATAGTTCCTGTTTTGACAGAGCATGCTTTTTGTTGTTGTTCTGTTGTATTTTTTTTTTTTTTAGAAAAAAACTTTGTCTGTAATAAGTGACGAAATTGTTTTGTTTATCAACTTCAACGTGCACGTTTTCCTTATTTTAATATAAAATTCACGATGTACCCACATTTTTATTTCCTGCCTGCTGGCTCTACGGAAATTTAATTAAAAGAAAATTGAAGTTTGCATAACTTTCCTCAGGGAACAGTAGTAGTTCTTATTCTCAACATCCAAAGTCACAGTTGTTAGGATTCTTGTGATTACTTCCACTTCATCTGCATTAAGGGTGGTTTAGACACTACAGTTTGTTGGCCTTAAGAACTGTATTAGAGCACAAATCATACGTGTAGGTATATTTTGACACCCGATTTAAGACCAAGAAATGAAAATCAGCCTTATGCTTTTGGAAAATCTGTTGCAGTGTGACAAATGTTTTTCAAGTCGGGTTGACACTCTTTGATTGACACATGTCAATCAAAATACAATATCAAAATTGAGTATCTAAAATTTTTGCTCCAATACTGTCAGGCCAACTAAATTAAATTCCCGCTATTATGGACTCTCGCTATTAAGGACACTAACTCGCGGTCCCGAGGTTGTCCTCAACATGTGTTTTGTACATGATAACTGGTGTCTGTGCCAAACTAGAGCCTAAATGGAATGATTTTGATTTTAAGGCAAAAAGTCACTAACAACAGTCTTGTGTGAAACCCTTCAAATTTATTTCTCTCAACATGAACTAGTGCTAAAATAAGCTGTGTGGAGAGAAATGAAAATAATTTGGGCAAGCACTATTCAAGCTTGTGGTTGTTTTGTTACTAGATGAAGAGGTGAGTGAATGTGGATGCATTGAAGAAGACAAACCACTTGAAGAACTGAGAAGTGAACCTTACACCCTCCCCCAAGGGTTTGTTTGGGATACCTTGGATATCAGTAATGAAAAAGTGGTACGTGTGAATTACTTGATACTATTGTATTAATCTGAAATAGGTTAAGTGAAACTTTGAGGTTAAAGGGGAAGTATCATGGGGTTTTTGATATCTTTTGTTAAAAATGATGAAATAAGACCTTCAATCAGCTGCCAAATAATTCAAGTATGACAAGAGAAAAGAAGTCAACTCAATTCTTGAAAGGAACAACTTGTGATCTGTTCTAGCGCATTTCAGAAACAAAAATGCGAGAACTTTAAAAACATTAGCCTAACATTTTTCAAGTTCAATCCATACTGGCCTACTCTGTCTCTGACCAGAGGCACTAATCGACAGTTTTATTGCACTGGGATGATAAATTATAACAAATTTGACAATTATGCCGTTGTTTCTGCTGACAGACAAACATTTTTGGGTTTTCAAATGACAGCAAATTTGCATGATACTTCCCCTTTAAGTGACCCACGCAACTGGAGCTTGAACTGGGTTTTTGTAGCATAAAGCAACGAGGAGTATTGCTACTCCCCCATGGATGGGATGCTAGTCCATCCCAGGGTTACCCCCAGCAGTATGTTGCTGGTACCCAATGATTTATGATTTTGATTTAATTCCGATTGAATTAATAGTGCAACAAGCAACCAATTGACAGAGCAAGTGAATTTTTTTCCCTTAAATACTTTGACTCGTTCTTTCACATGCGCAATTTACAAGTTAAAAATCTGGTGAACCTTAAGGAGCTAAATAACTAAAAGCAATCTAAAATACTCAGTTATGGACTAAGCCCTTCAAACACAAAGTAAGCTCCCAACCCCTCAAATCTCACATACTAATATCCTTCTAATAATAAATAAACCTCCACTCCCAAATATAACCCTGCACTGTTAGGGGGATGTTCTAAAATATTCATGAAGTATTTCAAGCTGTTGTTATTGTCAAACCCAACCAATGTTTTGAAACACAAAATTCTCTTTAACAATAAGCCCAGCACTCTCTCTTTCCTGAAAGCAAACCCTCCCATCATTTACAGACTCTTTTTTATCTTTGTTGTAGCTAAAGGAGCTCTATACATTGCTAAATGAAAACTATGTAGAAGATGATGACAACATGTTTAGATTTGACTATTCTTCTGAATTTCTCTTGTGGTGAGTTAAATGTCTCTTTTCTGCTCAAAATGTACTGATTATAAACTTTTCACCCTTAAACCGCTAATATCAAAGAACAAATTCTCCTATCTTGTCCATATACTTTTCTTATAAATTAAAGTACTGGGGAGAAGTTATTAAAATTTCAAGAAAATTCACCTTGGCTGATCATATCCTTAATTCTCATACCTTAGCGGTGGAATAAGCATTGATATTACAGGAGAAATGTGATGCCGATTACTGTTAGAGCTTAGAGGGTTAAGGACCTTTGTTTTCAAAATTCTAGTGGGAGGTCCATAGACCCCCAATGGAAGGGGGTAACACTCCTACCACACCTCCCCCACATGTTGTGGTCCTGAATATAACGTAGGCATTGTAACCTCATTATTAAGTCTGCCACCTACTTGAAATTTTTCTGTTTCTACTTTGAAACTTTCAAAGAACCCTGAAAGTAGTACTGCAATGGCAAAAACAAATTTCTTTGAAACATCAAAAGCATTTTTAAAAAAAATTAATTCAAGAGTGTCCAATTTTGAATTTCTATTAAAAACCTGTTGCAAACTTCATTTTAAATTCAGGGCTCTTAAACCCCCCGGATGGAAAATGGAATGGCACTGTGGTGTCCGTGTGGCAAGTAACAAGAAGCTAGTTGGTTTCATCAGTGCTATACCTGCACACATTAAAGTTTATGATCGGTAAGTTGGTAGATTTATGTGGAGAAGTTAATGACTTTTGTTGAACAAAATTGAATTTCATGGTTTTCAGTTCAGGATAATAAGAAGATCAAGATTTAAGCAAGTAATCGGAGTCAAGTGAATGGTAAAATTTATTATCCTCATTACATGTTTCTTGTCGTTGATCTAATTGGCCAATTAAGTCACATTGTTTTTGGTCATCTGCCAGTTAAGCCATGATTTTATTGACCTTGTGAAAACAGTAAAAAGTGATTGGTGCATTTCTATACCATCTATTACAGTACCGCCTGGAACTATTGACCCATCGGGACTAGGGCATACCTCGTCTTTACCGCGGGTAGTGGCCGCGCGTCCACCTAGGTGAAAACACGGTCGTTCCGCGGTGAAGACGAGGTGCAGTGTGCCGCGGTAAATTTGCCGCGGGAGAAAAGACAAGGCGTGCCGCGGGAAAGAACAATGAGGACTGGTTGCATTTCTAAAATAAGCGTTAGTGTGAGTGAAGACATTTATACTGCAAGTGTTCGAGGTGCGAAGAATCGGTGCTTAACCGAAGGAGTAATTTGAAGTCAAAATGGCGTTGGGTAGTTCGCGTAATAATTCAAATATTGAAATCCTAAATCTTTGCCTCGGCAAATGTTTGTATTCCGTCTTTTCAGAGATAATAAAAGTAACTAACAATCCAACACTTGAAAGAAGCTTGTTACATGTATCTCCGAGGGTATGTTAAATACGCAGCGAAATACGTGTACGTTGATTTACTTACTTTTCAAAACACTCAGTGTAAGTTTACGAGAGTTCGCTGAATTGTCATAAAAAAATCCCTTTTGTAAAATTTAGTTTTCTTAATTTGTTCATTTCGATACAAGCGACGGGGCAAACGTCTTGTAAATTAACCGTGATTTGCATAGGAGCAAGTTTGACGTTTGTTTTGCACTCGTGGGAACCGCTGCTTCTGATTCGTCTGCTTTTTTTGTACGTGTCCGACCAAACAGCTGCTAAAAATTTCTCCCGAATTGTAGGGCAAGCTTGTGTTCTAAAAAATCGGATATTGAGAGGGAATATTATCTTGTTGCAGTGCCAAGTTCATTTTAAAAGAAAGAGGTTTTAAATAGACTGTAGACACAAGCGATAAAATTTGCGAAGTCAACACAAGGGTTTCAAGTTACAATAACATCGTCACGCGCGAACATATGTTTTATAATCCGTAAATTTCGTGGGTCAGTTTTTTTTCTTTTGCTTCTCCTAACTTAAAATTGAAATAACTTGGCAAAAAATACAAAGTAAACAGCGGACTAACATTCTGGAACACTGCCGTGTTTCATCAAACAGCTTGTCACGTCAGGAGTCCGATTGACAATGACCGACAATGTGTTGGAATTGCAATTATTATTCGGGCGCTGAGCGGCACAAAACATGCCGAAATATTATTTGTTTTCTATTTATAAATGATTTTAAAAGGTCCGGCAAACGGAACTCCACAGACTGTGTCAGAAATTCAAGTTCGCTTGTTTTTTCTTGAGCAAATCTGCACGCTTCGAAGCTTCGATAGTGAATATTGCGCATTGTCCACAAGAAGTCTCCAAATATTTTGGGTATACCGAGTTTTGAGATATTAAATCAGAATCTTCCTCAAAGGATTTTTCAAATGTGGTCGGATACTCGAAAACGGATTCTCATTATCTTCAAATGGTTCAAGCCTTCAAGGGCCGAGAATCGTATGTGTATCGCACATGATCGTCATCCCTAGTTAACGTTCTTCGGTGCGATTTTGCCATTAGAAGCTGACGAACCAAAACACAAAGCAAAGGAGACAAAAGCGTATTCAAACTCTACCGCGTCTTTTCTTTACCGAGGTTTTACCTAGGTGAACTCTCCCGCGGCAACTTTGGAGCCAAAGCGCAACCGAACCGAGGAAAAAAAACGTCCTACGGCGGGAATACCGAGGGAAACCCACGAGTAGGTCCCGCGGCAACGACGCGGCAAATGGGTCTATAGTTCTAGGCGGTACTGTAACTGTACACAATATTTACTTGACTCTGATCATGACTTCTGCCCAGATTGTCACAAATTATGACAGCCAACGTCACCAGTGACATTATTTCTCACGGCTGGCTCTTATAAAGTAAAAGAACGGCCAACTATGTAGGTTGGTAGATAGGTAAAGTTAGATTGACAAGCAGACAAGATGACAAGCCAAAGTCTGAACCATGTACATGTATGTTACAGTAAAGTACCAAGAAGTCCCGATATAGGTGTAAATAGAGACTTAAAGTGATGATGTCACAAAAACTAAATGTATGAAATTATGGGATTTGTTTGTATATTCAGAAAGAGCATGATGAAAAATGCCTACTTGCCAAGAATCAGGCAATTTGGGGGCGAGATATTAGCTCTGTTGTGCCCCAATGACTCCATACAAATCCTTCAAATTCTGTCTCAGTTCCAAACATTAAGAACTGAGACAAAATTAGAAGGATTTGTATGGAGTCATCACGGCATAACAGAGCTAATATCTCGCCCCCAAATTGCCTGATTTTTGGCAAGTAGGCATTTTTCATCATGCTCTTTCTGAATATACTAACAAATCCCATAATTTCAAAAATTCAAATATTTGTGATGTTACACTTTAGGACTCTATGGGCCACATGTTAACCAGTGGTTAACCCAGTTTCTGTAACATTAAACAAGAACAAGTTGTTCTTTATGACTACTGTCTTCTGGATCATTGGGGTGTTAGCTCATTACAGGTCTACCCTGCCAATACGTGTTTGTCATCCTTGAAGACCCAGAGGCAGATAGTGGGGGGTGAGAAAAGAGTCAAAACAGGCGAATAAAATTGGACTTAAAAAGTAAGATGGAAAATAATATCAGTTGCATCTAACCGTGTTCACGGGAGGGAAAAACATGTTATAGTTAGGTGCAAACATGACATGTTTTGGCACCAAACGTTTGAAGTTTGGAGTAGGTGTCTGTTGTTGACTTGATTTGTTTTTGCTCAACAAAATATTCTTTGCAAGCATTTTTAGATAAAACGCACTGGTGGAATGCACTGATCTGGCATGACAGTTTGCTTAATGGCTGTCAAACTTCAAATGTTTGGCAACAAAACACGTCATGTCTGGCACTCTATTAGAACATGTTTTTTCTCTCGTGTCCACGCTTAGATGCAACTGATGGTATTTTTCTGCCCCATCAGAAACCAGTGTTAACTCTGCCATTTGGAACTGGTCTGTAACAAGTCTGTCTCTCCAAGGGCTCTTACTTTTCTTCCCCTTTTCTTACCTTTCTTCCCACCCATTTTGACTTTTTCCTCAGCCCCACTACATGTTTACAACGAATTTATCCTCTGGGGCTCTTACTCTTCATCCCTACTTTTCGTTGTCAAATTTTGTCCCACCCATTTCGATTTTTTTCCTTGTTCCCACTGTCTGTGCCTTGGGTCTCTGAGGACGTCTGTTCATATACATACCTGCGTAGAAAGAAAGAAAATGGAGTAAAGTCTCTGGAGAAAGGTCATTGACAAGCAATTTGTTTTCGTTTTTCCCTCAAGGACTGTCTTGATGGTTGAAATTAACTTCCTCTGTGTTCACAAGAAGCTTCGATCAAAGAGAGTAGCTCCAGTGTTGATTAGAGAGATCACCAGGAGAGTGAATCTACAGGGCATCTTCCAGGCTGTGTACACTGCTGGGGTGGTGCTACCAAAGCCAGTTGCTTGTTGTCGGTAAGAGCAGACCAGTATATAGTAACTGGTAGGATTGATATTGTAATTCATTTCAAGAAGTGTCAGAAGCATCTGTTTTTGTTTTCGTTTTTTTTTTTGTTGTTGTTGTTTTGTTTTTTGTTGTTGTTGTTGTTCTTTTTTTTTTTTTTACATTTCTGACACTTCATGATATTAATTTTATTACATTATTAATCCTACCACTTATACATTACTGCAAGTGTCATGTATCACTTATGAATTTTCCATTTACCTCATTCTTTTACCTGTTGTAATAATTTAATAATAATAATAATAATAATAATAATAATAATTTATTAATCTATATTGCGCATTTTAGCATGCAAGCTAGAGTTTTTTGTTTTTTGTTTTTTGTTTTTTTTTTTTTGTCAAATCATGTCATCTGTACATGCAAAAAGTTGCTCATTTCTACAGCCACAGATTGACTACTTGGTGGAGTTTAACATCCCCCATCTTTCTGTTGATCGAGCCTGCTCATTTTTCACTTGAACCCTAAGGATAAAATATACCCTATAACACAGAAATTAACTGCCCAAAGACCTGTAGCAGGTATCCTGTTCACCGTGGCATGTATGTGCCTTGACAGCATTTGCTTTCATTTTTTCGTTCCTAGTTATTGGCACAGGTCTCTTAATCCCAAGAAGCTTGTAGAGGTCAAGTTTTCTCATCTTAGCCGTAACATGACCATGCAAAGGACTGTCAAACTTTACAGATTACCTGAGGTGAGAATTCCAAACATTGCTCAACACCTTTGAAACTCTTTTGCTTTAAGACTCTAACCTCATTTTTGTTGTTGTTGTTGTTGTTGTTGTTGTTTTTTGAAAAATATAAGTATAAAACTTAAAATGTTCATTCAAATGTAGAAACTTCAACTTTTTGTGGCTAAAAGTATCTTTTAACTTAATGATTTACCAGTAACTGATTCAAACATGACTTGTGTCTATTGTTTGGCAGACAACAAAGACTCCTGGCATTGTACCTCTCACAGATGAGGATATGACCGCTGCATTCGAAAAAATGGCTGAGGTCAGTGTAACATCAACCAAAGAGATTGTGTTATCATTGGTTGGCCGAAGTCTAAGGTTGCGTTCGATTGACTGTATTCCGGAATAAGAATAAGCGGAATAGCTCTTTTTTAAGTAATTTAGGAAGTCATTTCTGCAAACTTTCACTGACACATGATAATTTAAGAGCCATTTCATACTCCAGTAATTCCTAAAACCTCTTATGAGGGGTTTCTTGTCATCATTGTATGTACAGTCTGGAAAAGGGTCAATCGAACGCACCCAAAAACTTTTATCCTCTTTTTTCTTTCTGTTTAAACAGTATTTTCGATAATAAAGCTTAGATTGGTTGGTCTGTCTGTTAGTCAGGCGGTCGATTAATTGATTTTAATTTCATTTTTTCCTTTTTTTTTTTCTCTTTGTTCAAACAGTATTTAAAGAAATTTAAATTAGCACCTGAGTTTTCTGAGGTAAGATTTTATCCTTAACTCTTACACCCTTACACCAACACGGATAATTAAATTCTAATTTTCCTGCCTCGCTACATTATTTTCTTATTAGTAACATTATTTGCATATGGAACATTGTGGGGGAAAATGAATGCAGGCTTGTTCAATGGCTTTTTCAATTATTCCAGTTATTATTTCATTGATCAGAGCTTTTATGTTAGCTGGAGTTTTTTAGCATAGACCAATTTTCAATAATGAGAGTTGAAGCTAATTTGCATTTGCTGTTGTTAAACTCATCAACAATTGATGGGCTTGGGAACTGGTGCTAAGAAGGGAGGTTGGACCTAAAGTGTAACCATGACAACCCTGTGAGTGCCAATCACCCAGCACCATCACACTGAATCAGTGTTAGTGGAATGCCTCATTGGGAGTCAACCACTGACCAGCGCTACATTGTCTCAAAGTCAGTTTTACCTAAATTACATTCAGCCACATTTTTACTTCACTGTGCTCCATGGCTGGTTAGCAAAATTTTCTTCACGTTCTCGACCGATAAAAATCAAAACTATTTGTGACTCGCTCATACATTTTCCCAATCTTGGTGCTGGTCACATGTGTTTGCTTCAAATTCCGATTGGTTCATTGTGTTGTTTACAGTTGTTGGGATTGGCCAGAATAATTACTTTGGGGTTGAAAACCACTCCAATTTACCAGCGATCTGAACCTTTAGAAACTAGACTCTCAATAGTAGGTAAAACAATCCACATGTTGTGAACAAAAATTAATGTGTTACTTTTTGTAAAAAAGTAAGACAGGCTCAGGTGTCAGTGTTGAATGGAATAAAATGATTAAAGTAGTATATTTAAGGACATTGAAAAAAAAGCAGTATATAATTTGCATAGAAGAAGGTGTCACCTTCCTAAGATAAAAACGGAGAGATTTAAGAAAACTTTTGTTAATGGACTTATTTTTAAATAAAATTTAGTGTAGTATTTTCTATTTTACACTGTATCGTGTAGTTTTACTTTTTCACTGTAACTTAAGATATGTATTTTAATCCTTTAATTGAATAGACTATTATTATTATTATTGTTATTGTTATTGTTATTGTTATTGTTATTGTTATTGTTATTGTTATTAGAGCCTCCTAATAAAGAAGTATTTTTGTGTGCTTTATAACTATGCGGGAAAAGCAGATCTTAACAAGGGCTACTTGAATCCAAAACAAAAATTGTGGGTAACAATAATATTCATATTTCAGAGATAATTTAAGCAACGATATTATTCTACAAAGCTCTGAAATACTTATCTCAACGTGTGGCATTTTTTACCCAACTCCATAGTTTCAACCACTGAAGCTTAATTATCTTTGAAAAACGTATGGTTACCCCCACTTTTGGTTTTGGATTCCAGTAGCCATTGTAAAGATCTGTTTTTCCCTCATGGTTATAAACCACGCGAAAATACCTTTGTATTATAAGACACCATCCTTAAGAAACCCTAGCTTCTCAAACCATCTTGGGATGTGCAGAACATATGCACAGTAGCAAAACAAGGCACTGTCTTTAATTAGTATTAATAGTTAATAATACTAATTATTTTAGTGTTAATACAAAAGCAAACATTGCCCTGACTGAATAGGGCTTTAATGACAAAAAATAATTTCATAAAGAAGATTCACAACTTTATTGCATCTTTAGCAAAAGGTGTTTGCTTGTCTTTACAGGAGGATTTCAAACACTGGTTTTCACCACGTGAAGGCATAGTGGACTCTTTTGTTGTGAAGGTATGTTTCAGTTGTTTTAAATAAAAACTTTAGCACGGAGTGCTAATTGGGGACACATTCTGGAAATGTTGGTTTTTGAGGAGAGGGCATAATCAGAGTCCGCAGAAAAACCTTTCTGAGCAAGTTCGAGAACCAACAAAAAACTCAACACATGTATAGGAATTGAACCCGGGCCACATTCGTGGGAGGCAAGTGCTCTCACCTCTGCACCATCCCTCTCGCCTCCCACCAATGTGGCCTAGGTTAAATTCCCGGTATCAGCATCACATGTGGGTTCAGTTTGTTGTTGGTTCTCGTCTTTGCTCCGAGAGGTTTTCCTCTGGGTTCTCAAGTTTTCCCCTCTCCTCAAAAACCAACACTTCCAAATTCCAATTTGATCTGGATCATTGTCAAGCACTTTATCATGAGCATTTGGTTCAGGAGATTGCACAAGCACTTTCCGTGTTATTGAAATTAAATTTGTCACCTTACCTTACCTCTCCGTTTTGTTAAATCATGGATCCACCCTGATATCCCCCACAAAACCTTACAGTGCGCTAAGGCTCAGAATTCTGTCAATACAGACCTCAGGCTTATTTGATGGCATCTCTACTTCAACAGGACGAAGATGGCAAAGTGACAGACATTATCAGTTTTTACACGTTGCCCTCGACAGTGATGCATCACCCCGTTCATAAGCAGCTCAAAGCAGCTTACTCTTTCTACAATGTTAGTCACAAGACGCCGCTTATAGACCTCATGCAGGACGCACTGATCCTCGCAAAACAGGTGAACAGCTTTGTAAAATTTGGATTAACAAAACTATAGACGTTTGTCACTCGGCAGCCATGTTGAGTCTCAGGGGAATAAAAAGCTTTGTTTTTGCACGGCATGTAGCCTCGCACTGAATTCGCGTCTGGGAGAGGCTTGCCGTGCAAAAACAAAGCTCTTTATTCCTCTGAGACTCAACATCGCCTCATGTAACAGAGTGTCTCTTTCTAGTAAACTTAAAAACTTTCACTGTAAAAGTTTATATTCCGCAATGGGAAAAAATGAGGCCACATTAAGCATCCCGCGAAAATGCAATTAGGGGTAGCTTGTTCCCACGTAAAAACAATATTTTACTCGCTGCGCTCATTCGTAAAATATTGTTTTTACTCCTCGAAAATAAGATTCATATCTTCGCGCCGCCTTGCAATATCCTCTATATACCAGGAGCCATATGACTCCTGCTATATGCGCAATGTAGATGCAAAAAAGGGTTAAAAACCATTCTGGCGTCAGTACTGCTCTTTATAATTTGAAGTCGAGACATTTCTCCTTCTTTTCTCAGGCGAATTTTCTGCCTAATTTTCCCTTCATTTGTCATGGAAAACGGATGAATTTGAAACGCAAAATCGTCCATCACCAGATCCCCATCTAAGTTGATTTTCCATCTTTTCCAATTGTTCTCGAATAAACGGCTGCAATGTCATGAAATGCTTTCTAGTTTGTTCTGCTACACTTTCTGTGCGAGTCTAATTGTGGGCGACATGATTGTTGGAAATGGTGTTGAGAGACTGAACACTACAAAATTTTAATTCAAACGGGATTTCACCAAAACTGGTGCTTCCGAGAATGGCGGCCCACAGCTGGACGGCGGCTTTAATTTACATGATTCTTCGCCTTGTAACAGTCATAACATACAAGCCTCTTTCCTCTGTTATGCGTCTTAAATTTGCAGCGTGGTTTTGATGTGTTCAATGCATTGGATCTCATGGAGAACAAAGAATTTTTGGACAAGCTGAAGTTCGGTATTGGTGATGGAAACCTGCAGTATTACTTGTACAACTGGAAATGTCCTTTCATGGAACCTGAAAATGTGAGTTTCTTACCTTTCGTACCTTTTCCAAATTATCAAAATTCAGATACTCCCCACTGTACTACTTATTTTTTTCATGGTAGTTAGTAGTCGGGAGAATTTGAATAAGTGTCAGAGTAATTTGATGTTGATCATTATTTTGACTTACAGCGGTTTTCAAATGAGTCTTGTAAAACCAAAAACCAAAGTAATTATTGGCCAATCACAACAGACGCAAACAGCGCAATGAACCAATCAGAATTTGACGCAAATACATTTAGCCGGTGCCAAGCGCGGGAAAAGGCGTGCGAACAAGGCACGATTGGTTTTGGTTTTGCTTCTCATTGGTTGAGAAATTGGCGCGAGTTTTGCCAACCAATCACAGAGCGAAGTGAACTAAAACCAAAGCAAACGCAAACTCAATTTGAAAACCCATCTAAAGAGTAGGGTTGACAATAGTCAGTAGCAAAACAATACGGGTTTTCTCCAATTTCAGTAGCTTTCACTGGAATTGTTAGAATTAGGTTGAACTCATTGCAGTGTAGTAAACAGCACCACAGCAAAGTTCTGCTTGAGAAGCAGTTGTCGTTTTGAATGGTCGAGCTTTACGATGTCGTACATTCAGATACGGTAAACACCCGCATAAAAGAACAGGTCGATTAAGAACCTCCAGGCTGAAATTCGTCATTTTAGACACCTGTTATATAAGGACCTTACAATAAATATATGAAGACTCATTCAGGCTGACCTTGAAAAAAGTAGGTTCTTAAATGTGTTTACTGTACTCGAATGTTGGGAACACCTTACACAGCGCAACGGGAGAGCTGTTGTTTCAAATAGTCACACCTGAGGATTCGAAACCACTTTCATTTGAGTAATCACACTTTGAGGTATTATCAATGCACTCAAACATTCAGAACAACCTTGTACAGCAAAGGAAATTACTACTCAGTAGCTTTTATTTGAATGGCCACAATTTAGGATTTTATCAACAGACTTGGCAGGTGAAAGAAAAGAGCTTGTCGTTCATACGTCTTAGCTTGCTGCTTTTGTTTACAAGAGAATATATGGATACTGCTAGCCGGGCTAGTCGTGAAATTATTATTTTTCCATTTCTAGGTTGGACTTGTTCTGCAGTGAGTGTAGCGTACTACAAAGCATAAACTACAAGACACAAGAAAAGTTTTAAAAAGTGGAGTGATAACGAATCGTCCAAGTTATGACGATTAAGGGCGACATTCCAAGAAGCAGTTATGGAGTAGGAGCCTGCTCAAAGCTGGCCGTGAGGTGTAATTGTATGTTGGCCCTTGCGCTATCGTGGAAGTTGATTTGAAGTGGATTGAAGAAAACTGTGTCCGATAATGAGCCGTATCTCGGTGTATTACACTAAAGCGCAAAGGGAAAGCGATTTCTATCCATTTCCCCCTAAATTAAGATCGCTCAATATTTTAAATAATTTAACAAATATTGCTTACTAACGAGACAACGGCTAAGAAAACTCAAAGTGCCGTCAGCAATTTGAGTTGCAGATGAACTGTAAATTTCCATATTAGAAATCAGGTATTTTATCTCCAGGCTGTTTGTTTTGTTTTCCTTAGTAGAATATATTTTTTTGTTAATCCAATGCATTGTACATTTGGCAAAACAACATGGAAATTTGTCACTTTTGTGGCTCTGGGGGTGAAATGGGGGTGGGTACTGTAGTAATTTGTTTGTTTGTTTGTTTGTTATTGTTGCTATTGTTGTTTTTGTTGTTGTTTTGTGTGGGTGCGTGCGTGCGTGTGTGTGTTTGTTTGTTGATTTTTTGTTAGTATCTGTACATCTAATCATTAGAGAGGTTAAGAATGACGTTTACGGCAAACGTGAGATATGACCATGTGACCATGTTTACCCTATATTTGCCGCTCGCTGTTTTCAGTTTCTCTGTCAAATCGAGTAGTTTTGCTTTAGCATCAAAGGCAAGAATCATTTTGCACTATTCTCATTTTTGTACTCATAATTTCAAGAAAACATAAACGCGAATCTCACGTTTGCCGTTTGCCGTAAACGCGATTCTTAATCTCTCTATTTAACAATTATTCCGCGAGCGCGCGTTGGATATGAGATGATAGATAGCCAACGAGGCGCGTAGCGCCGAGTTGGCTATAATCATCTCATATCCAACAAGCGCAAGTGGAATAATTGTTTTATTAAAAACAACCGAGAAATATTGCTAGATCTTACTGATTTCGCTGTGCAAGAACGACCAGAAGGCAATTTAATGGTCGCCATTTCTCGGCCATGGTATAATTGCTCATATACCATGGCCGCTAAGGCAATCAAATCCCTCGAATTGCATTATACAATGATGCAGTTTTTAATAATTAACAATTATTCCGCCAGCACAGATTGGATATGAGACGATAGGTAGCCAAGGAAGATGGCTATAATCATACCATATCTAACAAGCGCGAGTGGAATTTTTTTTTATTACGAACAACCAAAAAATATTGCTAGATCTTGCTCATTTTGTTTTGCAAGAACCACGAGGGCATGGTATAATAGCCGAATTGCATTATTCAATGATCGCGTTTTTAACAATTTGAAATGTATCAGGGTTTCTTTTGGTAATTGCAAAGACTTCAAAGAATCGAAAAGACGTAGAATTTACGTTAAAGGACCTAAGTTAGTGCTTTAGTCGATTCTGTTAGTTAGAAACTAGCTTGCCGTTTAGAGCGGTTTCCAATTGAGTGTCGTAACACCAAAATCAAAGTAATTACTCTGGCCAATCACAACACGAGCAAATCAGAATTCGAAGCAAATACATGTAACTGGCGTCAAGCGCGGGAAAACGCGTGTGGCCCGGCAAAACACAATTGGTTTTGGTTTGGATTCTCATTGGTTGATAAAGTGGCGCGAGTTTTGTTAACCAATCACAGCTTAGTAATGCAAAACCAAAACAAACGCGAAATTACTTTCGACACTCAACTGAAAACTGCTCTACCACCTTCGGGATAAATGGTAAAAAAAGTCTGTAGAATTGCAATTAACTGAAGAAAGTATAAGCCATGAACGGTAAGATACTGTGGACTTTTGGGAGGAGGACACAAAAATGCGGCAAAAAATATGCCGAGGGGCGACCTGCACCGTTTGCATCATCTTACATGGCTGGTCGAGAGAACAAAAGAACGAACAACAGAACAATGCTCCCAACCCTAAAAAAACAATGCAACTGCAGGTTATCAGGGTCCAGTGAAAAAAGAGCTTTTGAAATGTGCAGGTCTACCGTCCCCCAACTAATGCCTTCCCCCCCCCCCCCCCCCCACGAGGGAAGGGGAACTGACTTTCTTATACCCTTTACTTCCAGAAGTCTTCGGACAAAACAATAAACCACACGTGTGCGAAGAATGAAATCAGGTTTTCCTGCATAACATTAGCCATTGGGTCGCATCGGTCATAGGTTTAACGCTTTGCCCAACATGTTTCTGTCGTTTGATTTTACTTCTTTTGGCTTTGAGCTGATTCAACCAGTGTTTCATTCCCTCAGAACTCGTCAACTGCAATCTCGTTCCCAGGCTTTACGTACTTAACGAGTGAGAAGAGCTCATACGGGCAAATCTTCCTATGGCGTCACATTCCCTGACGTCAGTGTGGCTGGGAGCGTTGGAGTCTGTACCACGTATACAATTCCTCTTCTTTAATAACCACGAGTGAAATGCTTTTATACACAGGGGTTTTCAAAGCAACCCCGAGGCTTTGCTACGGCCATTTGGGACGCACTGTTAATGTCATCACATTTCCGCGGGTATTCGTGTGTTTTCGTTGATCTTCGACATTCCCAAGGGAGAAAGTTGGTGTAATTTTCGGATTAACTTGGATATGTTAACTTGTCGGGGGGGCCTCAAAAGAAGATTTCAAGTAGTACCTATGTTCGTAGATTGCAACCAGATAGCGACTTCTGTTGTTGTAAGCCTTCGAGGGGGAAGGGGGATAGTGGGAGTAGGGTGGGTACTTCTTAAAAATTCTTCGTTGACGGGCTAATGGCTACAACCACCGCCTTTCCTCGCTGGGACTGTCTTCGCAGGCTAACAATTTCAGTAGCGATTTTGGCCAATGTCGTTCGGAGTCAGGAATTGTTTCGTTTGTCTACGACTTAGGTGCTTTCCCATCGCTCCCCTCACGCCTCACACTGTGAAATTCGATCTGCACTGATGCTCTATTCGAACCATTCTTACTCGCTAAAAAGAAATAAAGAGGACGAGGGGTGGGGGGGGGGGGGGGGGCAGGAATCGAGAGGTGAACAACATTAGACAGAAGAAGGGAAAGAAAAAAAAAGAATGTAGCGGGGACTACCCAGGAAGTGGAAGGAACCTTTCCTTCCATGATCCAAGCACTACTGTTACCTCTTTTAGCCTGCCAAGCAAGCGTTTCCTTGGAGTTTTCTGCACTGAAAAGCTGATTTCCGTATTTTGGATGCGCGCGAAATGGGGCGAGAAAAAAAAAGGAGAGCGAGGAGATATGGAGGAAACTTCCTCTCCTCTCTCCTCCCCCCTTTTCGTTTTTTTCGCTCTCGTCCCAATTTCCGCGCGGTCAAACAGCGAAAACGCGCAAACGGAAGCGCTCGCTACACAGGCTATACCTCTTTCCGCTCTTCGAGTCTAATATGGAAGACGAATTTTTCTCTCACAAAAGACGTTTACAAGTTTCAAAAAAGACACTAAGATTTCCCCCGGCTTTTTTTACTTCTTCCTATCAAAAGAGTGAATTGATTACATTGTAATGTTAACTTTACGTTCAGGAACTCGCTATAAAAATTGTTATAAAATAGTAAAATACCCCCTCCCCAATCCCTCCTCGTTAACTTTATTATGTTGCATAATTTTACCGTTACTTTGCGCACGTGAACTAAGGTAAAAGGTACGACTGTTCTCAGTCCGGCCCCAAAGACATGAAAATTACAGTTATGTTTTACAACGATAGCGTGTGCGTTTTCCAGATACAAATGTAGTCCGTCATTTAATAATGATGGCACTGGTGGTGGTGATGGTGATGCTGTTGATGATGATGATGATGATGATGATGATGATGATGATGATGATGATGATGATGATGATGATGATGATGATGGCAATGATGATGATGATGATGATGATGATGATGATGATGATCGTAATGGTGATGGTGAGTAGTTTTTGGATGAAAACGTAAATTGGAAGTCGGAAATATCTCACGTCGCAAATAAAATTGCGAAATCAATTGGCATAATAAATTCTAGCTTCTACCTTCCTAAAACTTCTCTACTTATATTTTACTACTCCTTAATTTATCGTTATTTTTATTATTGCAACATAGTTTGGGCTTCGACGTACGAAACTAATCCCCGCCGTCTCGTTATTCTGCAAAAGCACATTATCAGGTTTATAAATAAATCACATTTCTATGCTTATACAGTTCCCATTTTTAAGGAACTTGGTATACTAAAATTTAATGATATTCATTTGCTTCAACTGGGCCAATTCATGTATTCTTACAAAAATTCATTCTTGCCGCCAAGCTTTTATAATAACTTCTCCCAAAACAATGAGTTCCAGTACTAAAAATTCCCATGCCTACTGCCTACCCTATTGTCGAACAAACATTAAAAAAGTTTTCAGTTTTTTCCAAGGACCCAAGTTTTCTGACTCTCCTGACAACGAAGTCATTACCTCTACATCCATTTCTTCTTTAAAGAAAATACTTAAAAGTAAACTAATGAGTAGTTATGAATAATGAACTGCCTCTTCACCATCTTTTGTTTCATTTGTTGTAATCAACTCTTAGTTCGTAGTTTGAGGGGGCCTAATCTCTTATAAGCTCTCTATAGTTTTTTTAGGTCCCCTTGACACTTAACTTTTCTTGTCATTTTATATTGCATATTTATTTCATTTGTGTGGCAAAATAAAGCATGTTTTTTTTATGTATGTATGATGATGATGATGATGTTGATGATGATGATGATGATGATGATGATGATGATAATGATGATGATGATGATGATGATGATGATGATGATGATGATGATGATGATGATGATGATGATGATGATTTATAGAGCGCCTAATCGACTTACAGGTGGCGCTTTACAATGAAAATGAATTCAAAAGATGAAACACAAAGCTGACGCCTCGGCCCACAAAATATCAAATCCTCCCTTGCGCGAAAATTGTACGGCACCATATGTTCAAGGTCAGCTCGTAAAAACAAATGGTAAACGCCCTACCGCAAACACGACGTTGACTCATTCCATCCACTCATGGACCTTGTGAAACAGTACTCATTGAAATGCGCTGAATCGAGGCAGTGTTTCCTTAGAGCGGGCTCTAGTAACAGTCCCACTGCACCAGCCAATAAAACGCCAGCACTGGGTCCTGCAGAGAGAAAAGCGCGCGAAAATGCTTTGCCATTGGCATCGTCGCTACCACTCGCTGCTGCCACCAGAAACGTGTTCAGGTATAGACTTCCCGCCAAAAGTCCAACTAAGAAACAAAAATATAGTACAATCCAAACACTTTGAAGAAAACGATACCACGAAGAAAGAGTTAAGAAAATAAATGAACAAAACAGTATCGACGATAAGATCCAAGTTCTCGAGATAATTCGCCTGTATTCGCAGTTAAAGAAGGCTAGAAAAGTTATATAAGATCTCCCGATGCATTCGCCAATCATAAACACGCATGCGTAGTACACGTAGTGGTCCCTGGGGTCGAAAGGCGAGTTGGGAAACGCGAGAGTTGTGACAACTCCGTTAAGAGTTAAAAATTCAGCGAAATAACCAACGACCAATGCCAGAAAAAGGTGAAGATTTTGCGTGATTAACGCTCGTTTGTCGTTCCACGATGATGGATTTCCTTCCCCGGGATCAGTTTCGGGAAGAAGGAAAGAGTAGACCATGTTTTTGTGCGTCGTCACTTCTTGTTCTGGTTGATAATCTCTCTTTTCCATGATGGCGTAACAAGCTATCATGACAAGAGGCACCCAGGAGATGATGAGAATGGTTGTTTGTGGAGGCACACAAATCATGGTCGTCATTGCTGAAAATAAATAAGTGAAATTTAGTTTCATATCGAGAGACCAGGGACTTGTTAACTTGATTTTTTTCTCCTGGACTACCCCTTAACATCTCTTTGTCATGGACAGTGTAATCGGGTCCCGACGATAGAAGAAGTCATACAAGACCATATAGCCTATAGTCCATAGCCTGTGAACACGTGTAACGCGAGTTAAAGAGGAAGTATCACGCGAATTTAATGTCATTTCAAAACTCCAAAATGTTTGCCTGTCAGCAAAAAGAATGTCTAGTTTCACGATTTTGAATTGTCGCCCCAGTGCATTTAAACTGTTGATTAGTGCCTCTGGCCAGGGACAGAGTAGGTTGGAATGGATTGAAACTTGAAAAATGTTAAGTTAATGTTTTTCAAGTTCTCGCATTCCTGTTTCCAAAATGCGCTAGAACAGGTCACGCGAATTGACAAGAATTGAGTTGATTTCTTTCTTCTCGTTGTTCTAGAATTATTTTGTAGGTAAGCGAAGGTCTTATTTCACCATTTTTAACAAAAGAGGTAAAAATCCCATGACACTTCCCCATTCAGGACTGCGCCTCCTAATATAAAGGTACTTTGCGAGGTTCATGACTATGTGGGAAGAGCAGATCTTAGTATGAGCTTTTGGAATCCAAAAAGAAAATTGGGAGCACCAGCACATTTTCAGAGATAATTTTAATTTTAACTTTAATTTTAAAAGTAACAATAATTCTAAAAAGAAACAATAAATGATTATCCTCTAGTCGCGGATACTTCCAGTTTCAGTGACCTGTCGACGTCTTTGGGTCCGTAGGTTGAAGGACAATGTCACCCCAGGCGCATGCGCGCGTGAGGTGACATGACGTACCGGTAAGATACGTCATGTTATGTGACATTTAGCCACCTGTGCGAGGTCACTGAGGCGAGCATTATGCACCTGCCAAACTCAGTATGTTTGGTTCTTAAATATTTACTCAATTCAATTCAATTTTATTCACACTTATTCGAAATACAAGATATTTTTATGGTAAGAAAATAAAACTGCAAAGCATTATATTTAAGTGGTTTTACCTTCTAGGGAAGAAGTGCGTAGTGGCCAAAGAAGAAAGGCTTTCGTGTTGGCCACTACCTCTGTACAGTTACAAAAATGGGGGAAGTAGAATTTATGCAAATACTATAGCGAGAAGTTATATCATTACGTGTTTTATCACACGGAAAGACGCTTTGTTCAATAGGATACAGCGTTCAAACGCAAATGGACGTTCTCCGTACGTAGACTCAACAGTTTGAAGTTAAAGCACAATCTCGTCGATCGGCGATGTTACTTGAATAGCTCGCGAACCGTGATACTTTAGCCAATATCAACTTAAGTATTAAATAAACAATTCCGCGATTTTCAAAAGCATTTTCTTTTCTTTGTGGTTTCCTACCTCACGGCAGATTTCAGTGAAAGCAGTTAAGGTGCAGGCGCCGCGAGGTTTTCAAACAGGATCGGTCGTCGGCCATGATTCGCCTATCGTTCGTAGGCAGTGGTATAGGAAACTCGATAGAAAATGAGATCACAAAATAACTAATATCTACCCGAAATATTGACATTCACGAAGATAAATGAGATCTGTGAATTTCCTCGGATCATGGGTGAATTATGGCCGGCGTATCTCACTGTATATTCGAAATCTGCTGTAACGATTACTATAATTATTTCAGTCCGCCATTGTCTTGAATAATTCCAAAACTATAAATTTTTTTTATTTATGCGAAACCTATCTCACTCAATTCGCCGAATTGGGCTTATTTTCGATAATAATCCAGCATTTTCTTTTTACATGATCGATCCAGAAACAACAAGGGAGTGCTATTATTAAAATGATAGTAAAATCTTGACGTTTTTCGAATGAGATTAGATTTGGACAAACATTTAAGAATAAAAATTAGCGTTGAGAATTTTGCACAACGTTTCGATGTCGCCATGACATTAATTTCAAGTGTCATTTCTATTTTCTAATTGTAAACACCACATTTGTAATATCTTAACTTAAATTACAAAGCACATTTGCATTTAAACGAGCTCTTTGCTCATAAGTGATATGTGGATAAATAAAGCTACTTACTTACTTACTTACTTACTTAATGTATGCGGTGAGAGTTGTGAGGTGATTGGCATCTACATTTGTCTAAACAAATAGTTTTGCGCGGATGGAATCCGATTGCGTTCTTAAGAAATGCAACGGAAAACTGGATTGTTTGATTTATGAAATGTTTTTCATAAGGAAGAAGAAACCTAACCTGAACACACAATCGGATTCCATCCCCGCACCACACACCTCTCACCACATACATTATTAGGCTGGTGAACTTTATTTTTGTCGCTTGAAAATGGTGTCATGGCGACATCGAAACGTTGTGAAAAATTCTTATCGCTAAGTTTTGATAACGTTTTTGCAGTGAAAACTGAACCACAAACGAAAATGTGCAAACGGACCTATTGATAAATCACTGAATTGTATTTTTAAGCTGCGTGTTAGTCCATGTTCTTAATACCTCCAACTTTTGTATTTTGCGCTTATCCAATGTAACAGTAAGAGTAGAAATTTTGTATAAATGAAATATTGTCCACAAAAAATGTCAAAAAATGTCATTGATTATAAATAAATAAAGATTAAGTTTTGCTACATGTAGGCCTGAAAAAGTGCTCGATGCTTTAAAGCAGAGCTTAATATTGTATCCGGAGAAATCTAAGAGGATACACAAATTCGCTGTAACTCTGAGTTTCATGCCCTAAGGCGATCATCAGACAGCCTTTATTGCGATGAAAATCTACGTTCAGTGATTATACATAGAGAATTAAAGGAAGCGCTCCAATGCAACATGGCCTGAATTTAAATCAAAATAGCCGTAGACCCCTAAAATTACAAGGTAACTATTAGCATCTCAGTACCGTCGTCTCCAAGATTTCCGATTTTTTGATGATGTTTGTGTCGTGGTAAATTTAAATTTACGCAAATTTATTTACAAATTTCCAAAACGCAGTTCACCCCTTGTTTTTGTCAATGCCAATTTTTGTCCAAATGCTGAGTCTGTGGGTGACTAGTCCTGAGGGATTACTCCATTCAAATGAACCCCAGTGGGTAGAACTTCACTGGTGTACATATCATCTTGTTACATTAGCAAGATGGATCGGTAACTTTTGAATCGATGGATTATTTAAATAGGAGTTGAACCTTTTAGATAAAACTGAGCTATTCGGCAGCACTTTCCTCTGTATTACACTGATCATTTGATTATCATGTCTTTTGCGCAAGGTGGTACCAATGCCAAATTATTTGGTTGAAATCTTGAAGTGTGACAATCCAAGTACAGGTTATGCAACAGTAGTTAGCTATGGTACTGTTCATTTGTCGACATTATGCGAAATGAAATTAGGATTTTTCTCGAGCGTTTCGACATAACTGTCACTAATTGAAGAGCCCATTCTGTTATATGAACCTATCCTTGAATTCTCAATTTCCCTTTTCATCTTACCTGTGTAGTACAGCGGTCCCACAATGAACCCAATTCCAGTCCCAGCGGCGTAAGAGCTCATGGCAGAATCCGTGTAAAGTGCCGACAGCGAGACGAAGGTCACTTCACCGATTGCAACACCGGTCGACACGACCACAACCCCGATGATGCGAGCGAGGACATGCTCAACCAAAGCGTACATCAACACGCCGACGATGTTCAACAAAACAGCAGGGGTCAAGAGAATATACGGCGGTAGCTTGAGAACACAGTATGGCAAGATGGATGTGGTTAGAAAGAAAGGAAGCGAGGCGGCAATCAAAAGCACCGGTGTGGGGACTAAGGTTTCTTCCAAGATGTCCTGACAGGCGGAAATTCCTATGGAAAAGAAGACCTGAAGAATGAAGCCAAACGCACCAAAGACAAATATATCAACAGATCTTTCGACTTCTGGCGAAGGCAATGTTTGGTTGTTCTCGCCTTCGTGACCAATCTCGTCCAATGGCGAATTCGGCAAGGTTGTTCCGTTATCATGAAGTTCATCCATGTTCGAAACGAATTCTTGTTAAAGGTTCATTGACGTAACCGGCAACTTTTGGTTATCTGTTGGATCAAAAGAACGCGATAATTTTCACCATGTTCGTAACAGCTGTCCAGTACGACGACCTGAAATGTTTTTCCTGTTTAGCGAATATCAGTCCAACCGGAATATTTATGTTGTCCTTATTTTCGCAACAATGCTGTTGTTGACTTAATAAGTGCTCACTCAAAACGTTGAACCCGCCAATTTTCAACAATCAAATTATTTCGTAATGCTTGAGTTGGCAATCCTCTCTTGCGTGTTAAAATCACTAGTTGGCCCTGACTGTTTGGCGTTGTTTGGTTATTTGTTTAAGTGGACACGCTGTAACAAACCTGAATTTCACTCGGATGAATAAATGAAAGTTAATGAATGAACTACGTAAAATCTCCATCCAACAGTTGCGATCAATCTTTTCCTAGTTAAGAAGGCCTTTTACTGAAGTTTTATTACCTTTTCTACAAACTCCGTCTTTAAACTTTCATCAACACAGTTGGCAACATGGCAGAGGTACTGTAGGCCTTTTTGGTCTTGAGCTAGCAACGACGGCGAGCGAGAATTGTTTAAAATTCTTGGCGGAAACAGATGTTTGTGAGAAGATGAAATTATGGCCATTTGCGAGATGGTGTAAGCCTCATATATGAAAGCGAGGCCAAGTACAAAGCTCTTTATATGAAAATTAGTTTTGTTTGCTTATGAATGAAAACTAATTTTCATAATAAAAACTATGCACTTGGCCTCGCTTTCATAATGAGGTTCAACTGAAGCCACTCGGAAATGGCCTATTGCTATCGATAAAAAAGTCTTCACCTATATTGTTTTAGAATCTTGAAAGATTATAACTTACTTGTTTTGGTGTTGGGAATTAAAGAGTATACGACAATTTTATTATTGGTATTCGGGATATAGAAAAATACTTTGACCTTTTGTTTTCTGTTAAGATCTCCTCTAACAATATAGATCAATCAGTTCCCTGCTAGGAGAAAACAGTTTTATTTAAGTTCGTAGTTTACTTACTGTTAGTTGTGCTTTGGCTGTTTATAGGTATGATCTACGTGTACTTTCTCTTATCATGAATTCGGTGTGAACACTTGAACAGACGCTTTACATTACCGCGGCAACTCGCCTTTTTGAAAAAATATGTTTAAATTGGCTTCCGTTTATAAACATTTAGTTTATGCAATATTTGCCTTAAGGTTCATTCTTGTAGAAAAATGGTCAAAAGGTCAAAGTATTTTTCAATGTTTTCCGAATACCAATAATAAAATTGTGGTATACTCTTTAATTTACTGGAAAAAAAACCTAAGTGTTTGTATTTTCAAATAACTGCAAGGCTGATTTGACTGCGCTTTGACTGTTTATAGCTATGATCTACGTGTACTTTCTCTTAACATGAATTCGGTGTGAACACTTGAACGGGTGCTTAATATATTACCGCGGCAACTCGCCTTTTTCAAAAAGTATGTTTAAATTGACTTCCGTTTATAAACATTTAGTTTATGATCTACTTGTACTTTCTCTAATCATGAATTCGGTGTGAACATTTGAACAGTTGCTTTTTATTACCACGGCAACTCGCCTTTTTCAATTAAATTGGCTTCCGTTTATAAACATTTTGTTTATGCAATATTTCCCTTAAAGTTCATTCTTCTACAAGAATTTCCTGGAAATAACCAAAGTCTTCGTATTTTCAAATAACTGCGAGGCTCATCTGACTGTGCAGAAACTTAACACGACACAGTTTTCTACGCAGTCGGATCAGCCTTGCAGTTGTTTGAGGTACTTCAGTATATTTTTGGCTGATTGGATTTTTCACAGACCCTGCGTATACCTGCAGCATTTTTGTTTGCGGTTCCTTGCATTTTATTCTTCGTATTTTAGATCATTTTTTGTTTATTTCCAAAAGTTTTAAAACGAGCTTCTGATAGATGGACGTTTGTTTTAAAAGTGCTACTGCGACGAAAATCTAACTTTTTTTAACGAAGTTTTTGGGCTTCAAGGTAATATTCAGACCCTAATTTGCAAGAAAAAAAATATAACTCAGACCAACATGACAAAAGAATACCCTTAAAAGGTTACCCGAAAGTACGTCTGAATGCGTCCGCCATTACTCAAACAGCAACTACTTGAGCCGAGAAATTTTGAACAGCAGCTTCCCTCTCGTGACATCATCTTATCATCTTGGCGGCAACGAAAAGCGAGATAAAGCAGTCGAAATGCTCAAGTTCTTACCCTACTTCTACCAAATATGGGTCTGATTTCATTTCTAACGCGAGTGGTAGTTTTGAAGACAATGGGGATGATTCTCAGTCAGGTGATGGGATAAGATGACGTCACATTCTGCTCGACCCAACTCTCCGTGTGGTTCGCGGACATTTTTGAATTGAGTAATGGTGGTAAACCAAATGCGGCAATAACGCTCAAAATAATCGCACTTCCCTTTGGATAACAAGTTAAAATTTGGCATGGGTAGTACTTTCCTAATACTTTCGAATGCTGAAGACAAAGGGAAAGGAAAAGTTTCGATCGCAGTAACACTTTAAACTGAATATGAAATGAAAAATAATTTACGCCTATTAATAGGCCTTTCAAAGAGAAGAAGAATAGTGCTTTTTTTTTTTTTAATCTTCTCTCGTTCCCAACGTATTCAGGTTAGTTTTTGTTCAAAATCTGATGATGTCACAAATCGTCTAAGTACAAAGACAAATCACAAAATCAAGAATGTCTCGGGAAATATCGGACTGATGCTGCAATGGGTAAGAAACAAAATGACACTAATTTTGACGTTGCCATGGCATTATTCTTTGCCCCAGTCCCTTTCTGCTATGACAGCAACTATCTCCAGTCCATTTTCGACCTGAGGTACATTTCTGGAATATAGAGAATAGAGAATTTAACAGTTTTGTTAGGATCGCTATAACCATCAATTGATTTTCCAGTTAATCCTGGTTTTTACTAGCGACGCAAGCACTAGCACAAGCAAAAGAATGCTTATTTCACCGTGAAAACGGCCTCGACGAAAGCATAAGCACAAGCGCAAGCACAAGCACAAAGATCAAAATTTTTCCTTTTCTTGTGCTTGTACTTGCGTCGCGTTCGTTTTCACTTGTCATAAAGCTCTTATGCTTGTTCTTGTGTTAACTGAGAAATCCACATTCTAACACTTTTCTCGTTAGATCAGCACAATCCTCTATAAGACACTCCTAATGTTAGCCTTTATTCTAATATGTAAAAGAAATGTGATGTTATGTTTTAAATATTCTCCCACAGTCAACAGGGTTAAAATTGGAGAATAGTTTTTCTCATTATAGTTTGGATTCTTCTAGAATTAAAATTGTCTCCCTATGATAAATTTGCCTTTGAGAAATAATGTGACCTGTTCACCTTCGCCGAAACGGTTATCTGCTGTAGGGAAAAAAACCCAATGTTTAGATGGTGTAAATTCTTTTACAACTCCTTTTTAATTTTAAGCTCAAGCTGGATATTCGCTCTTTCATCTTTCATAAAACTTACTATCGAAATTATGGGTTAAAAATGAATTAAGACGCTACTTCGAGCTCTAAAAAATGATTATTTTTACCTCAAACTTACCTTTAGCATTTTGTTTATTTGGGAAACATTAAACCGTAAAGAATCGTTCGGCAAGCGGGTTTTTTTTTTTTTTTTTTTTTTTTTTTTTTTTTTTGTCATCTCTTCAACATATAGTCTCCGGGGTGTACTCCTCGGAATTTAGGTCAGGGTGTGCGCGGCCTGGTCCTGCAAACCCTCACACAAATTTCAAAATCACAATTGAAATCCGATCTGGAATATTGTCAACACCTTACTATGAGCCTCTGGCTCGGGAGATTGCACAAGCATTCGCCGTGTTATCGACATTAAATAGGTTACTTTACCTTACCTTACTTTACCTTACCTTACCTTACCTTACCTTACCTTACCTTACCTTACCTTACCTTACCTTACCTTACCTTACCTTACCTTACTTTACCTTACCTTACCTTACCTTACCTTACCTTACCTTACCTTACCTTACCTTACCTTACCTTACCTTACCTTACCTTCCCTTACCTTACCTTACCTTACCTTACCTTACCTTAGCTTACCTTAGCTTACCTTACCTTACCTTACCTTACTTTACCTTACCTTACCTTACCTTACCTTACCTTACCTTACCTTACCTTACCTTACCTTACCTTACCTTACCTTACTTTACCTTACCTTACCTTACTTTACCTTACCTTACCTTAGCTTACGCTACCTTACCTTACCTTACTTTAACTTACCTTACCTTACCTTACTTTACCTTACTTTACCTTACTTTACCTTACCTTACCTTACCTTACCTTACCTTACCTTACTTTACCTTACCTTACCTTACCTTACCTTACTTTACCTTACCTTACCTTACCTTACCTTACTTTACCTTACTTTACCTTACCTTACCTTACTTTACCTTACCTTACCTTACCTTACCTTACCTTACTTTACCTTACCTTACCTTACCTTACCTTACCTTACCTTACCTTACCTTACCTTACCTTACCTTACCTTACCTTACTTTACCTCACCTTACCTTACCTTACTTTACCTTACCTTACCTTCCCTTACCTTACCTTACCTTACTTTACCTTACCTTACTTTACCTTACCTTACCTTAACTTACCTTACCTTACCTTACTTTACCTTACCTTACCTTACCTTACCTTACCTTACCTTACCTTACTTTACCTTACCTTACCTTACCTTACCTTACCTTACCTTACCTTACCTTACCTTACCTTACCTTACCTTACTTTACCTTACCTTACCTTACCTTACCTTACCTTACCTTACCTTACTTTACCTTACTTTACCTTACCTTACCTTACTTTACCTTACTTTACCTTACCTTACCTTACCTTACCTTACTTTACCTTACCTTACCTTACCTTACCTTACTTTACCTTACTTTACCTTACCTTACCTTACTTTACCTTACCTTACCTTACCTTACCTTACCTTACCTTACTTTACCTTACTTTACCTTACCTTACCTTACCTTACCTTACCTTACCTTACCTTACCTTACTTTACCTTACCTTACTTTACCTTACCTTACCTTAGCTTACGCTACCTTACCTTACCTTACTTTAACTTACCTTACCTTACCTTACCTTACCTTACCTTACCTTACCTTACCTTACTTTACCTTACTTTACCTTACCTTACCTTACCTTACCTTACCTTACCTTACCTTACCTTACTTTACCTTACTTTACCTTACTTTACCTTACCTTACCTTACCTTACCTTACCTTACCTTACCTTACCTTACCTTACCTTACTTTACCTTACCTTACCTTACCTTACTTTACCTTACCTTACCTTACCTTACCTTACCTTACCTTACTTTACCTTACCTTACCTTACCTTACCTTACCTTACCTTACCTTACCTTACCTTACCTTACTTTACCTTACCTTACCTTACCTTACCTTACCTTACTTTACCTTACCTTACCTTACTTTACCTTACCTTACCTTAGCTTACGCTACCTTACCTTACCTTACTTTAACTTACCTTACCTTACCTTACTTTACCTTACTTTACCTTACTTTACCTTACCTTACCTTACCTTACCTTACCTTACTTTACCTTACCTTACCTTACCTTACTTTACCTTACCTTACCTTACCTTACCTTACCTTACTTTACCTTACTTTACCTTACCTTACCTTACTTTACCTTACCTTACCTTACCTTACCTTACCTTACCTTACTTTACCTTACCTTACCTTACCTTACCTTACCTTACCTTACCTTACTTTACCTTACCTTACCTTACTTTACCTTACCTTACCTTAGCTTACGCTACCTTACCTTACCTTACTTTAACTTACCTTACCTTACCTTACTTTACCTTACTTTACCTTACTTTACCTTACCTTACCTTACCTTACCTTACTTTACCTTACCTTACCTTACCTTACTTTACCTTACCTTACCTTACCTTACCTTACCTTACTTTACCTTACTTTACCTTACCTTACCTTACTTTACCTTACCTTACCTTACCTTACCTTACCTTACCTTACTTTACCTTACCTTACCTTACCTTACCTTACCTTACCTTACCTTACCTTACCTTACCTTACCTTACCTTACCTTACTTTACCTTACCTTACCTTACCTTACCTTACCTTACCTTACCTTACCTTACCTTACCTTACTTTACCTTACCTTACCTTACCTTACCTTACCTTACCTTACCTTACCTTACCTTACCTTACCTTACTTTACCTTACCTTACTTTACCTTACCTTACCTTACCTTACCTTACCTTACCTTACTTTACCTTACCTTACCTTACCTTACCTTACCTTACCTTACTTTACCTTACCTTACCTTACCTTACCTTACCTTACCTTACCTTACTTTACCTTACCTTACCTTACCTTACCTTACCTTACCTTACTTTACCTTACTTTACCTTACCTTACCTTACTTTACCTTACTTTACCTTACCTTACCTTACCTTACTTTACCTTACCTTACCTTACCTTACCTTACCTTACTTTACCTTACTTTACCTTACCTTACCTTACTTTACCTTACCTTACCTTACCTTACCTTACCTTACCTTACCTTACCTTACCTTACTTTACCTTACTTTACCTTACCTTACCTTACTTTACCTTACCTTACCTTACCTTACCTTACTTTACCTTACTTTACCTTACCTTACCTTACCTTACCTTACTTTACCTTACCTTACCTTAGCTTACGCTACCTTACCTTACCTTACTTTAACTTACCTTACCTTACCTTACCTTACCTTACCTTACCTTACCTTACCTTACCTTACCTTACCTTACCTTACTTTACCTTACTTTACCTTACCTTACCTTACGTTACCTTACCTTACCTTACCTTACCTTACCTTACTTTACCTTACTTTACCTTACTTTACCTTACCTTACCTTACCTTACCTTACCTTACCTTACCTTACCTTACCTTACCTTACCTTACCTTACTTTACCTTACCTTACCTTACCTTACTTTACCTTACCTTACCTTACCTTACCTTACCTTACTTTACCTTACCTTACTTTACCTTACCTTACCTTACCTTACCTTACCTTACTTTACCTTACCTTACCTTACCTTACCTTACCTTACTTTACCTTACCTTACCTTACCTTATCTTACCTTACCTTACCTTACCTTACCTTACCTTACCTTACCTTACCTTACCTTACCTTACCTTACCTTACCTTACTTTACCTTACCTTACCTTACCTTACCATACTTTACCTTACCTTACCTTACCTTACCTTACCTTACCTTACTTTACCTTACTTTACCTTACCTTACCTTACTTTACCTTACCTTACCTTACCTTACCTTACCTTACCTTACCTTCCCTTACCTTACTTTACCTTACTTTACCTTACCTTACCTTACTTTACCTTACCTTACCTTACCTTACCTTACCTTACCTTACCTTACCTTACTTTACCTTACTTTACCTTACCTTACCTTACCTTACCTTACCTTACCTTACCTTACTTTACCTTACCTTACTTTAGCTTACCTTACCTTAGCTTACGCTACCTTACCTTACCTTACTTTAACTTACCTTACCTTACCTTACCTTACCTTACCTTACCTTACTTTACCTTACTTTACCTTACCTTACCTTACCTTACCTTACCTTACTTTACCTTACTTTACCTTACTTTACCTTACCTTACCTTACCTTACCTTACCTTACCTTACCTTACCTTACCTTACTTTACCTTACCTTACCTTACTTTACCTTACCTTACCTTACCTTACCTTACTTTACCTTACCTTACCTTACCTTACCTTACCTTACCTTACCTTACCTTACCTTACTTTACCTTACCTTACCTTACCTTACTTTACCTTACCTTACCTTACCTTACCTTACCTTACCTTACTTTACCTTACCTTACCTTACCTTACCTTACCTTACCTTACCTTACCTTACTTTACCTTACCTTACCTTACCTTACCTTATCTTACTTTACCTTACCTTACTTTACTTTACCTTACCTTACCTTAGCTTACGCTACCTTACCTTACCTTACTTTAACTTACCTTACCTTACCTTACTTTACCTTACTTTACCTTACTTTACCTTACCTTACCTTACCTTACCTTACCTTACTTTACCTTACCTTACCTTACCTTACTTTACCTTACCTTACCTTACCTTACCTTACCTTACTTTACCTTACTTTACCTTACCTTACCTTACTTTACCTTACCTTACCTTACCTTACCTTACCTTACCTTACTTTACCTTACCTTACCTTACCTTACCTTACCTTACCTTACCTTACCTTACCTTACCTTACCTTACCTTACTTTACCTTACCTTACCTTACCTTACTTTACCTTACCTTACCTTACCTTACCTTACCTTACCTTACTTTACCTTACCTTACTTTACCTTACCTTACCTTACCTTACCTTACCTTACCTTACTTTACCTTACCTTACCTTACCTTACCTTACCTTACCTTACTTTACCTTACCTTACCTTACCTTACCTTACCTTACCTTACCTTACCTTACCTTACCTTACTTTACCTTACCTTACCTTACCTTACCTTACCTTACCTTACTTTACCTTACTTTACCTTACCTTACCTTACTTTACCTTACTTTACCTTACCTTACCTTACCTTACTTTACCTTACCTTACCTTACCTTACCTTACCTTACTTTACCTTACTTTACCTTACCTTACCTTACTTTACCTTACCTTACCTTACCTTACCTTACCTTACCTTACCTTACCTTACCTTACCTTACTTTACCTTACTTTACCTTACCTTACCTTACCTTACCTTACCTTACCTTACCTTACCTTACCTTACTTTACCTTACCTTACTTTACCTTACCTTACCTTAGCTTACGCTACCTTACCTTACCTTACTTTAACTTACCTTACCTTACCTTACCTTACCTTACCTTACCTTACCTTACCTTACCTACCTTACCTTACCTTACTTTACCTTACTTTACCTTACCTTACCTTACGTTACCTTCCATTACCTTACCTTACCTTACCTTACTTTACCTTACTTTTCCTTACTTTACCTTACCTTACCTTACCTTACCTTACCTTACCTTACCTTACCTTACCTTACCTTACTTTACCTTACCTTACCTTACCTTACTTTACCTTACCTTACCTTACCTTACCTTACCTTACTTTACCTTACCTTACTTTACCTTACCTTACCTTACCTTACCTTACCTTACCTTACTTTACCTTACCTTACCTTACCTTACCTTACCTTACTTTACCTTACCTTACCTTACCTTATCTTACCTTACCTTACCTTACCTTACCTTACCTTACCTTACCTTACCTTACCTTACCTTACCTTACCTTACCTTACTTTACCTTACCTTACCTTACCTTACCATACTTTACCTTACCTTACCTTACCTTACCTTACCTTACCTTACCTTACCTTACCTTACTTTACCTTACTTTACCTTACCTTACCTTACTTTACCTTACCTTACCTTACCTTACCTTACCTTACCTTACCTTCCCTTACCTTACTTTACCTTACTTTACCTTACCTTACCTTACTTTACCTTACCTTACCTTACCTTACCTTACCTTACCTTACCTTACCTTACTTTACCTTACTTTACCTTACCTTACCTTACCTTCCCTTACCTTACCTTACCTTACCTTACTTTACCTTACCTTACTTTAGCTTACCTTACCTTAGCTTACGCTACCTTACCTTACCTTACTTTAACTTACCTTACCTTACCTTACTATACCTTACTTTACCTTACCTTACCTTACCTTACCTTACCTTACCTTACTTTACCTTACTTTACCTTACTTTACCTTACCTTACCTTACCTTACCTTACCTTACCTTACCTTACTTTACCTTACCTTACCTTACTTTACCTTACCTTACCTTACCTTACCTTACTTTACCTTACCTTACCTTACCTTACCTTACTTTACCTTACTTTACCTTACCTTACCTTACCTTACCTTACCTTACCTTACTTTACCTTACTTTACCTTACCTTACCTTACCTTACCTTACCTTACTTTACCTTACTTTACCTTACCTTACCTTACCTTACCTTACTTTACCTTACTTTACCTTACCTTACCTTACCTTACCTTACCTTACCTTACCTTACCTTACTTTACCTTACCTTACCTTACCTTACCTTACCTTACCTTACTTTACCTTACTTTACCTTACTTTACCTTACCTTACCTTACCTTACCTTACCTTACCTTACCTTACCTTACTTTACCTTACCTTACCTTACTTTACCTTACCTTACCTTACCTTACCTTACTTTACCTTACCTTACCTTACCTTACTTTACCTTACCTTACCTTACCTTACCTTACCTTACCTTACCTTACCTTACTTTACCTTACCTTACCTTACCTTACCTTATCTTACTTTACCTTACCTTACTTTACTTTACCTTACCTTACCTTAGCTTACGCTACCTTACCTTACCTTACTTTAACTTACCTTACCTTACCTTACTTTACCTTACTTTACCTTACTTTACCTTACCTTACCTTACCTTACCTTACCTTACTTTACCTTACCTTACCTTACCTTACTTTACCTTACCTTACCTTACTTACCTTACCTTACTTTACCTTACTTTACCTTACCTTACCTTACTTTACCTTACCTTACCTTACCTTACCTTACCTTACCTTACTTTACCTTACCTTACCTTACCTTACCTTACCTTACCTTACCTTACCTTACCTTACCTTACCTTACTTTACCTTACCTTACCTTACCTTACTTTACCTTACCTTACCTTACCTTACCTTACCTTACCTTACTTTACCTTACTTTACCTTACCTTACCTTACCTTACCTTACTTTACCTTACCTTACCTTACCTTACCTTACTTTACCTTACTTTACCTTACCTTACCTTACTTTACCTTACCTTACCTTACCTTACCTTACCTTACCTTACTTTACCTTACTTTACCTTACCTTACCTTACCTTACCTTACCTTACCTTACCTTACCTTACTTTACCTTACCTTACTTTACCTTACCTTACCTTAGCTTACGCTACCTTACCTTACCTTACTTTAACTTACCTTACCTTACCTTACCTTACCTTACCTTACCTTACCTTACCTTACTTTACCTTACTTTACCTTACCTTACCTTACCTTACCTTACCTTACCTTACCTTACCTTACTTTACCTTACTTTACCTTACTTTACCTTACCTTACCTTACCTTACCTTACCTTACCTTACCTTACCTTACCTTACCTTACTTTACCTTACCTTACCTTACCTTACTTTACCTTACCTTACCTTACCTTACCTTACCTTACCTTACTTTACCTTACCTTACCTTACCTTACCTTACCTTACCTTACCTTACCTTACCTTACCTTACCTTACTTTACCTTACCTTACCTTACCTTACCTTACCTTACTTTACCTTACCTTACCTTACTTTACCTTACCTTACCTTAGCTTACGCTACCTTACCTTACCTTACTTTAACTTACCTTACCTTACCTTACTTTACCTTACTTTACCTTACTTTACCTTACCTTACCTTACCTTACCTTACCTTACTTTACCTTACCTTACCTTACCTTACTTTACCTTACCTTACCTTACCTTACCTTACCTTACTTTACCTTACTTTACCTTACCTTACCTTACTTTACCTTACCTTACCTTACCTTACCTTACCTTACCTTACTTTACCTTACCTTACCTTACCTTACCTTACCTTACCTTACCTTACTTTACCTTACCTTACCTTACTTTACCTTACCTTACCTTAGCTTACGCTACCTTACCTTACCTTACTTTATCTTACCTTACCTTACCTTACTTTACCTTACTTTACCTTACTTTACCTTACCTTACCTTACCTTACCTTACTTTACCTTACCTTACCTTACCTTACTTTACCTTACCTTACCTTACCTTACCTTACCTTACTTTACCTTACTTTACCTTACCTTACCTTACTTTACCTTACCTTACCTTACCTTACCTTACCTTACCTTACTTTACCTT